>NW_019396478.1:174746-212174 GCF_000591075.1 Eurytemora carolleeae | reverse complement strand
TACACATTACATATCATACACATTACATATCATACACATTACATATCATACACATTACATATCATACAAATTACATATCATACACATCACATATCATACACATTACATATCATACAAATTACATATCCTACACATTACATATCATACACATTACATATCATACACATTACATATCATACACATTACATATCATACACATTAAATATCATACACATTACATATCATACAAATTAGAAGTTCGCTTTAAATATTTGGAATAATAAATTTTGTAATTTAGCAAATTTAATTACCTTTTTATAAGTTTGCTTTATACAGGGTGTTCCACAAAACATGACATCAGCAAGACGACTTGAAAGTCGTCCTATTCTTGGCATTTCCAAAATGCGGTCTGCCTTTTCGTCAATATTACCGGAGATATTAAGAATTTCGTTCATATTTTAATGTTATGAAATGAAACCAAAATTGTTGAAATATGAGCAAAATTCTTTATATTTACGGTAATATTGAAAAAAAGCCCAAAAAGGCAGACCGCATTTTAGAAATGTCAAGACCCGGGGTATTTTGTGTTAACACATTCTAGAATTTCACTTGTAAAAGTAGGGTTAAGAACAAATGCCGCAAATTATTTCAAAGATCAAAGACGACCATCAATTCGTCTTGATACTGACATGTTTTGCAGGACACCCTGTAACCTCGTGAAAAATGTTTACATAGATATATGATATTAGGTCAACACAAGAAAGAAAAGTTTTAACGAATAACGTTTTAATAAACAGAGATTTCTCAATTTATAAATTTTATGAACATCTCAGATTGGTTTGACTTTTAATCGCATTAAAAGTGAGAAAAAAATCTTAAATCTACATCTGTACAATTTATTTTCAAAAATCGAATTTTTTTTTTATTTATTTCACGGGCAACGCGGAAAGCCGGCACTTCAGCTTGTATTTTTTAAAACAAATTAAAAACTAAGCTCTAATCTATTGTTTATAATTTTGACTGGATGGTTATAGTGGATCCGTATCTGGGGTTTAAAGCTACAGTTGAGTATGAGGGGGAGGCTAATCTATACTCTCCAACCTCTTTAGCAGCTGCAGCTTACACCCGCCCTAGCTCCAATCCAGCTCCATACAATCCTGCCGCGGCTCCACACCACCCAACCCCTGTTCCATACAATCCCAACTCTGCTCCATACAATCCCACCCCTGCTTCATACAACCCTACCCCTGCTCCATACAATCCCACCCCTGCTCCATACCACCCAACTCCTGCTCCAATTTATGCTTCACCGGCTCCATCTTATGCTGCTCTAGGATTCTCCTATTCAACTCCTGCTCCTTCCTACAAACTAAGCTACTCTCCTTCCTATTCCACGGCTAGCCCATCCTATAGACCCAATTATTCTCCATCCTACTCTACACTATCTCCATCCTATCCTACTTCTGCTCCATCCTATTCAACTCCCTCTCCTACCTACAAAACATCCTCCCTCCCATACTCCCCTGTTCACTACTCCTACTCCCCCTACCCGTCCTCCTCCCTGTCCTACTCCAAGCCCTTGTACAGGTCTCATGTACAGCATGTACAGGAACTTCAACAAGAGAAACATGTGAGTAATTTTTCAAACCTACCTGCATACTAAATTGTAATATATGTAATATTTTGAGATTTAAAAACAATATTATACTTGATAACTGCAAGTTCTGGTTCCAAGAGAAATCTACGTAAATCCATGCATTTGATGAGGTTAATAGATATTTTACATTGTGTTGGTTCACAATGAGGTCATAGGACTTGAATATATGAATAAGTAGAATTTAAATATGGCATCAATAGGTAATCAATATGTACACCCTTATATGCTTAACATACCACATGTACTCACATTCAATACTCTAAGAGAGAGATATTCTCTACATTTTTAACTAAGAGCTCATGCAGTACACTTTACCGTACTAGAAGTGTACACTGTACGTACTACGTATGTACACCCTTACATGGTTCTATTGTACAGGGTGTTATATTTTAAATCATTAACTTACTGTGAAAATTCAAAATATTATAGATGTGTCTCCACAAAAAGTTCAAAAAGTCATCGAACTGTAATCTAACGAATATTTTTTTTGGGACAATGTTGAAATAAATATGGCGTCAAAAACATAAATAGATTTGGTTTCGGCCATAGATAAATAAATAAACATAGATAGCTTATGTACGCAAAATCACCAAGAATTGTACAGTCCGCGAACTCATACTTCTACGAAGTATGAGTCAAAGTCAAAGTGTGTTTCAATGATAAGCGGGGTGGTTTGGTGTTTTAATGGATTTTATAATTATTAAACCACTCAGGAGTGAATATCAAATTATTTCACTGAGCAATATATCATATTGACGAGAACTGAAGAAGGACATGAGAAGGACTAAACTAACTTAAATTTCTCTCTACAGAACTCATGTACACCACAAGTACTCAATGACATAAGAACAGCCAATGTTCACAACCGACCTAGTTAATCTATATAATAGGAATATCTTTAAAACATCTCTGTACATTTATATCTTTCAAGATGAAAAATGTCGTCTTATGCGCAATCTATCTTTATCTATGGTTTCGGCCCAACGTTTCTTTACTGAGTGCTAAGTTTTTTACCAAAATTTTACAACGGGCAAATAATCCGCAAAACAAAACAAGAACAAAAATCGACTTTAACCTTAGAATAAGATTGCGGCATTCATTATGGTAACCTCGTTTAAGCAATATTTTTAATGAAAAACTAATCACAAAATAGCCCCAATCCTGCCATTTCTAAAACGTGGTCTGCCATTTATTTGCTCTCAAAAATACCAGAGATATTAAGAATTTTGTTTAAATTTTGATTAATCAAATAAAACCATGAAAATGTCTCAATCTGAACGAAATCATTCATATCTCTGATAATAATGAAAACACAAAAATGGCAGGACTAGAACTATTCTGTGAGTATTGTTTCGCAAAAAATATTGCTATAAAATCAGGTTACCAATTTGATAAATGCCGCAAACTATTTCTTATGTCAAAGACGACTTTGCAGTCATTTTTTGCTCACAATAACCCTGAGACATAAGCCTTAAGGAGTTACGCGTATACTTTCTCTCTGTCTTGTCATATAACGCAACATGTGCGTAACTTCTTTGGCCTTCTGCGTCAGAATTCTTGTGAACGAAAAATCTCTAAATCTTGAAAAGACGGCATCTAGTGTGCTATCTGTATTGTTATTGATCTATGAATTTAGTAAACTGCTTGAGCTGTGTTTCAGGTTGAGAATAAGAATGGAGGAGGAACATATGTCCAGCCTTTCTACAAGGAATTTCAGAAGCAGGAGACACACAAGGAACAGGAGAAGCAGGAGAAGCAGGAGAAACAGGAGAAACAGGAACCAAAAAGCACAGAAAAGGTATTTATACCAAATGATTTTATAAGATCAAAATGTTTTCTCTATGGCTAGAATTAAAAAAAATATCAAGCAATAAATGCTGCGATATTTTTTAATGTCACTATTAAAAAAATTGGTGTTATTGTATATTTCCAGTGTCCAGTGGTTCCGGGGAGGGAGCGTGGCTAGAACTTAGTCTCAGTAATTATAAAAACACAATATTTTTTTTTAATCCAGCTATTTTACATGAACGTTGAGGCATGTATAAACTTGTCAGACGCCTGGACGCGTCAAACCTATATCTATATCTAGCTTTAGGCTTTAATAAGTGCAGTGAGATCTAAAACTGTTTTATTTCAGGATCCCTACCTAGTTTCTGAGAAGGATATAGAAGGGAAGGATTTCAGTGGACCCTTCTTCTATCCTTTACATAGAAAAATTGGAAAGGCGGTCAAGCATAAAACGGACAACGACATTTAAATCCGAAATATTTTGAACGTGTTATCTGCTAGTATTTCAGATCACGTGTTATCTACTAGTGTTTCAGATCACATGATATCTGCTAGTATTTCAGATCACATGATATCTGCTAGTATTTCAGATCACGTCATATCTGCTAGAATTCCAGCTCACGTGAGATCTGCTAGTGTTCTAGATCACGTGATATCTGCTAGTGTTTCAGATCACGTGTTATCTGCTAGTGTTTCAGATCACGTAATATCTGCTAGTGTTCCAGATCACGTGATATTTGCTAGTGATCACGTGATATCACACTCGGTGTCTCGGAGCAAATTGCAGTTACAGTGAGAATATGAAAACATGAAAAATATATGAAATACGTTAAGTTATTTTGAAATTTTGCAAAAGCTTGTTTCACAAAGTTCAACAATATCTAGTCAAAGTTAGAACACAACTAATTGGCATTAATAAAAACATTATTACAACAAATAATGTGAATTAGAAAACAGTAAAAATGAGCATTTTGTACAAATATTTTTAATTTTAATTTTTTCCTTTTACCAATACAAATACAGCGATAACGTGACAACTCTAGAATAGGAAGACGACATTAAAGCAATACTATAGTGCCCTGTTTACTCTGCATAAATAATATTTTATTGGACTATTTAATGTCGACTTCCTATTCCAAAGTTTTCTGGTTATCACTGTATATTTTTTCATTAAATGTTATTGAGGTGATTGAATGAAAAGTGAGAAGGAGTTCAACTAGATCTGTTTTTTTATTCAATTTGGTCTTATTAATTCACTTATCCTCTAAAATACGATTATGGTGCTAATCATGGATGGTTTAGATGACAATATATGGTTAATTAGCAATGGCTTTCACCTTCTTAAATAAAAAAAAATAATTTGGGCAACGACAGTTTTTTGAGACAAAATTCAACGAGCAAAAAATTTACCTTCTAAAAATTTCTAATTGTAAACTTGATCTAGTACTTTGAACCACTAAACTTACTTATTTATTATATTTATTTTAAATTATTGAAATGTTTTCATGTTCAGAAATAAAATGTTCATTTCTCACATTGGTTTAACATATATATAAGCAGAATTAAATATAAAGGTGAGACTGGTGAAAAGGGGTAGTAGTTGAGAGGATAGCGCAGACTGCATTATTAAAATAAAATCAAAAATATTATGAAATATCAGCTACATACGAATACGTCGAAAATCGATGATTATACGTTGAAATATCTGAATAATTCGTTAGGAATTAAATTGATTTTTTTACGATTCGAGTCGAATATTGCAACTTTCTGAATTTTTATGGACGCTACGTTCTTCGGTATTAGTCGTTTTTAGCAAATTTCTCTTTCTAGACGCAACAAATAGAAGTAAGATTAGTATGATCAATCACCATCAATATTTTTTAGACGTAAGCCCTTTCATTTTTCGCGAACACTCACTTTAAGTAGAGTTACCCACAAAATATTCGGCTTTAAAAGACGACTGTACGGAAAGTATTTATCCATTATCTTATATTTGTGTCTCCTTAAAGCTCTTTCGTTTCCAGATCATTTGATTTGAACCATTAAAAAGTTTGATTAAGTACAAAAGCTAGAAATTAACCCAGACCGTCATATTGTTTTAGGTCGTCATTAAAGCCTCATTCTTTGTTGGTATTGAACACTGTAAAATGAAACTTAGACCTTATTTAATATGAATAACAAGTCTTTAAAATATTATTGCATAATACAAGTGAACAATCTAACCAAACTATTTTTCTTAAGCTTTCAGATAAATTCATTGATCTAATTTTTATATTTTATAAAATATTTCAAACATAGAGTTACCCACAAAAGATGAGATTTTAATGTTACAGAAACTTTTAAATGATACTGAATGATTTGGCAAAGAAAAAAGGTATTAGTTACAAGGAATTGAAGGAACCAAGAAAAGAAGAAAACTCGTCTTTCAAGTCTCATTCTTTGTGGGTAACCCTGTATATCTCTTCGGTTTCAAAACAGACACACCTTAAACATTTTTCAGTTAACTTCAGTATCGATCAAAGTTCTATAGATCAGAAAACCTAATCTATACTCTCCAACCTCTTTAGCAGCTGCAGCTTACACCCGCCCTAGCTCCAATCCAGCTCCATANATAGACCAGAAAACTTCAGTTTCAATCAAAGTTCTAGAGACCAGAAAACTTCAGTTTCAATCAAAGTTCTAGAGACCAGAAAACTTCAGTTTTAATCAAAGTTCTATAGACCAGAAAACTTCAGTTTCAATCAAAGAATTTCCATTTTATGGAATCAAAACTTATACACAAAGAATTCATAAATTGTTTAAATGTACAATAAGATAGGACAAAAGCAGGTTTCTTTATTAAACCATTAAATTAAAGCTTATTGTCATTGCACGTGTACAAAAACGCGCAGCATCGTTGAAATGACGTCACATAGCTCCTAAATATACATTTTCAGCTAGAAAATTAAAAATATCGCCGTTATCCTTGTTTAGATTTTAAGTGTGCCGTTGTTAATCAGAAATGGTACTTATTCCATCCACAGTCCCTTTAATAGGAAAAAATAATTTTTTCGAAATCCCTTGATGATTTTACACTGATACAGGGTGTCTCACGAAATATGCCAAAGATGATGATAAGAAATACTAAATGGCAGTAATATTATAGTAAAATTGATTTTAGAAAATATATATATTTCAGTAAAAGATTTGTTTAACGAAATAAACTGCAAACAGTCTTAATTAACTAATACAGTATCATGGAAGAAGACATTAAAACTATTCACCAACTGTCATGCTTCATGGGACACCCTGCATTTGCGAAGGAGGGAGGAAGGTACAGGGTGTCCCACGAAACATGACAGTTGGTGAATAGTTTTGAATGTCTTCTCCCCAAAACTGTACCACATATTAAAGATATTTTATAGTTTAATTCGTTAAAAAATCTTTTACTCAAATATATCTTTTCTACTTTGAGATTAATTTTACTAAAATATGACTGCTATATAGTTTTTTATTTTTATCTTGACAAATTATGGAAAAAGGCTCGTTTTTCAAAGACTATTAAGATTTTGTAAGTTGTTAAAGGCACCCCCAAATATTATCGCATATTTCGTTAACGATCGTTAACGACGACCCCTTCGTTAACGATTGTTAACGAAGAGAGGAAACCGACCTGAAGGGCATCTTTACATATCATTGAGTAGTTTTTAAGAAAATATCAAGGAATTTTAACTCTCCCACTACTGTTAAACTTCATGTAAGACGACATTCAATAAAGTTGCATATAATTTATTTCCAAAAACGACCGTTTTGATAAATTTCGTCATTTCGTTAACGATCGTTAATGACAACCCTTCGGTAATGATCGTTAACGACGACCTTTTGTTAACGATCATTAATGACGACCATTCGTTAACGATCGTTAACATAATTGTCAATAATTTTTTTTTTCAAAAACGATCGTTTTTTTAAAAACAATCGTATAAAAAACGGTCGCAAATCGTTTTAGTAAAAATGATCGTTTTCAAAAACGATTGCTATTCGTTTTCTAAAAGTTCAAAACGAGTCGGTCGTTTTTAAAAACGATCGTTTTTTTTCCGAAAACGAAACAATCGTTTTTGGAAACGAAACAAAAAACGATCGTTTAACAATCGTTTAATGATCGTTTACAAAGACGATTAACAACCCTAGATGTGAGATGTCTTAAAAATGTTGTTTCCGATCGGTTAGACTTTTTTGAGGTTTATTGTATCCAATGGTTGAAAGACATGCAAAGTATGTAAGTAGATTGTTGAACATTTTTAAAAATTGAAACAGAATATTATGGAAATTTGTGAGACATACTTTACCTTGTATTCATGATTTAAAAAAAAAAATAATGAGGCTTTTTTCTAAGAATTGTAAAACTAAGAGTAATATAGAATTGTTATGAAATATTACAGGGTGGTTGGAAAAAATTACACCTTAAAATTACTATAAGATTCCCTAGCAAGAAAACCTACTCCATGTTCCACTTGAACTCTTCAAGAGGAGGACTCCTATTATCCACCGAAAATGAAGAATCCACCTCATTTTCTCCTCTTGTGGAGTCAATCAAAAACGAAATTCCTGAGGAAAAAACGCGAAAATTTTGCAAAAAAAAATGGAAATTATTCTAAAAAACGAAAATTTTGCGAAAATACATAATTTTAAAAAACAAATGCAAAATTTAGCGAAAAATTTACGAAAATTCATCAAAAAAGACTAATTTTTGAGAATACAAGACTTATTTTAAAAGAGGGATTTATCTGCGAACCCAATTGATGAATCAACACAAAATATAAACATAGATTTAAGAACTACTTGGAGACAACAGACAGTTAGCGAAATTTGTGCATTTTGCAAAAATATTTTCGCATTTCGCATTTTACGAAATTTTGCTACATTTAGTTTCGTGAAAAAATGCGAAATTTTGTGAAAAAATTCGCAGTAAGCAACCCAAAATTTTCGCATTTGTTCGTGAAACAAATTATTTCCTGGAAACTCTAATCATGTGTTTAGGCAGTTCCAAATATTACCACAAGATATCTTAAGAGTTGAACGTAAAATTGAATTACATATAGAAATTAAAACTGTTATTGTTTACAAACAAAATGTTATTTCCTAGAATTAGATACTTGTGTTTGATTATGAGTAATTCCTTAGCAAAAATATAATATGTGTAACAGTCCCAAGCTCAAAGTTATATTAAAAAGATTGAATTATCCAATAGATCACATATGCATATGTTTATACTTGATAAATACATTCAATTAAATACATTTATTTAATGTTTGTAAATGTTAATCGCCGCAAATTTTTAAAGTAAAATCTAATAATTATTTTAATTGGCTCCAATGGGGTTTAGAAACAGTGCTCTAGAAAAAGGTGTAGCAAAGGTGCTCTAAAACGGTTCTTCAAAAGAGGTGTAATAACGGTGCACCTCAAAACCCCTAAAAAAGGTGCACCTCAAAAACTCTTAAAGTGGCGCACCTCAAACACTCTAAAAAGGTCCACTGCAAATCACTTGATTTGGTGCACCTCAATTGCATCCCTTTAAAATACCGCAGAATCTCCGATTTTGGAGAATCGGAGTTCCGGTTTGTTTAACTCCGTGACATGATTAACGGTGCACCTTTTGTCCTCCGTTCTTGGTATTTTTTCTTGCTGGGTGTAGACCATGTTACGCCTAGCGTATATTGATCAATTTATGAATACTGAATTGCGTCGTTAAATCCACATGTCCCTGTGCACTCAACAGTATTGCGTACTTTAACCAACACAACCAATAAAAACACAAATATAAATTAAGCTTAACATGTATTTTGACGTTTATATTTGCAATGCTATTTTAAATTGAAATATAGTATCTTCTGAGCCGGAAATTTAAGAGAGTTTGGGGCCTGATCACAGTAGAGTAGATTTCAATGATAAAATGAATTGAATATATTCTGATAATCTTTTCATTTACAAACATTGTACCAATTGTACCTTGCATTGATCTATAAAAATTTTAATTTATTATTTCCCGTTAATATATTCATCCTTGAATGGACCCTGTAAACCCGCAATATATTTAGATGTCGTCTTTAGTAAAGTGAACTATTTCTGGTGAAAAAATTATATATATACTTTACAGCAAAAGTACAAGAAAGCACAGCGGTTTCGGGATAATCTAAATAAATAGATTCTAACGGCATATAGAAAAGATCAACGGGCGTCAGGAGCACGCTAAAACCTTGATTTATTCAGTGTAGCGTGTTGAAAAATCCTATTTAAGAGTTTTCAATGAAATAGTGCGCTCAATTATTAGATTATTTCGTAGATTTGAATTAATGTAATCCGAAAACAAAAAGAGTTTGTAAAGAAACAACATACAGGGTGTTCTAAAAAAAACATGGTTCAGTGACGAATTCTATATCGTCTTTGTTATGAATTAACCAATTTCTAAAGCCATAATTTTATTATGTCTGCTAGAGTTTATTTTATGAAAACGGTAAATATAGCTGTAAAGATGTGTCTATAATGTCTCCGCAAGATGAGAAGACGGACAAGTTTACTCTGATTGTATACTGTAATTTTCTTGTCTTACTAAGAACAACCGTATGCTGTCAAAACATAAACAAACAAAATGGGAACATAGCAGACGAAACTCTTACAGATTACAGCTTTCTCAGTAGGTATTACTATCCTAAATCAAAGGTTTATTTAAAAAGACGATTTCGAATTCGTCACTGAATTCCCATGTTTATTGGGACACCCTGTAGAATAATATTTCTGAACAAAAATATTGGTATCTACAAAACAGCGTAACTCCATTCATGAAACCGAGTGAGATTACAACAGCTAATTGTTTTAACATCAGCTGTTATTTAATAACACTGTCAGATCTAACCCAAACATGCCAAAGCTCTAAAACTGAAACTGTTAAATGTATCATTAAGATCTATTAAAGGGACTGTAAGCGTAATTTTAAGTGACCCTCCATGCAAATGTGACAATGACAAACTCATTGTTGTGTTTTCGAAATTATTTTGATGTGAGAAATTATTAAGAAAAAAACACTTTTCGACTTTCGAGTAAGAAAAACAAAGTAATTTTCCAGATTTTAGACTAGATTAAGGTTTCAATGGTACCGGTGTACGTTAAAGGGGTATTGTTATCTTTGTATGAAATTTTGCAAACAGTCCCTTTAAATGCATCATCAAAGTCTGCAAGTGATGGATAATGTCTGAAGGAATGAAGAGTCAAGATTTTGTCAGCGTTTATCTTCATCAAAGTAATATGCTTGGCATTATCGCACTTTAATTGATGAAATAGTTTTTAGTCAACACAAAACATTCAAGTCAATTGGGGGTAACATGGGTAGATAGATGGGAAGAGAGAAAAAAGGAGGAGAAGATGGGAAGAAGATGGAAGAAGGAGAAAATGGGAAGAAGGAGAAGATGGAAGAAGGAGAAGATTGAAAGAAGGAGAAGATGGAAGAAGGAGAAGATTGGAAGAAGGAGAAGATGGAAGAAGGAGAAGATGGGAAGAAAGAGAAAATGGAAGAAGGAGAAGATTGGAAGAAGGAGAAGATGGGAAGAAGGAGAAGATGGAAGGAGTAGACGGAAGAAGGAGAAGATGGGAAGAAGGAGAAGATGGAAGAAGGAGAAGATTGGAAGAAGGAGAAGAAGGAGAAGATGGGAAGAAGGGGAAGATAGGAAGACGAAGAAGATGGGAAGAAGAAGAAGATGGAAGAAGAGGAAGATTGGAAGACGAAGTAGATGGGAAGAAGGAGAAGATGGAAGAAGAAGAAGATGGAAAGAAGAAGATGGGAAGAAGAAGAAGATGGGAAGAAGGAGAAGATGGGAAGAAGGAGAAGATGGGAAGAAGGAGAAGATTGGAAGAAGGAGAAGATGGGAAAATGGGAAGAAGTAGAAGATTGGAAAAAGGTCAAAATGGGAAGATGGGAAGACGAGAAGAAGAAGAAGATGGGAAGACGGAGAAGATGAGAAAATTGAGATGGGAAAATGGAGAAGATGGGAAAAGGAGAAGATACAAAAATGGAGAAAATGGGAAAATGGAGAATATGGGAAAATTGAGAATATGGTAAAATAGAGAATATGGGAAAATGGGAGAGATTCGAAGATAGGAAAAGGATAAAATAAAAAGAAGAAATGGGAAAAAAGGGAAAGATTGATAGATGGAAAATGAGAAGATGGAAAACATTGGATATATAAAAATAAGATCTGTATTTTCTACTGAACCTTCACTGAGCCCAACATAATAAAATAAAGTTTATAAAATTACATTTATTTAAACATATAACTACACAGGTACTTCAAACAAATACCAATTACGTACATTGCTAATCTATACTAGATTTTGCAATAAGTTTTGATTCAGTTAGATCAAATAGCCTAAGCTTGAAAAATCAAAGGTTTGCACAATCAAGTTGCAAGGATATTGTAATTATAAAATTTGAGTTTGTGTCAAAAACTCATTTCCATTGTTTTGCCATTTAATATTATAATTATCTGTTAAAACTTCTAAATTTTGAAAACATCTACATTACTTTTTAACATATTTATCTAAATCAAATTTAGGTTTTCTCTAATTCATTCATAGAACAATGTACAGGGTGGCCCACAAAGGATCTGACTTAATTGTTAAGATCTGAAACTACTAACAAATTATTCTTCAAATTCATGAATAAAGTTTTTAATGACCCATTTAATGGTAATCTAGAGAATCCAAATAGATTTTCAGGTGGCAAAAGAGGAATGGACCAATTCTACACGACGTCACAAGTGTCAAATATAACAAGGAAAACAATATTTTCTCACATTAGTCGACATGTTTTCCAAGATTAAATAAAAAGTGTAAAAACAGAAAATAAAGAAACCATATAATTGCACTTATTTTTCTGTAAGATAAGCACTTTACTCTAAAACTATCACTATATTTATAATTTTGTCAACCACAGAAACAAAATGTACACTTGTGACGTCAGAATAAAGCCCATTGAGATTGAACAAATTATACGCTGCCATCTATCTGATTTTCCCGTAAAAACTGGTGGAGGCGCCGGGTAACCGGAAATATATAATCTCCCGTTGTTTCTTCTTCTTTTATATATAGGCTGTTTTGATAAGCTCAAATTTGTCATTCAAGTATTGTTGTTTTTCTTTATTCATACAGGCTGCTTCGAGCAATCTCAAGTTTTCTTTAAGAGTTTTTAATTTAATCATTTAAATGTAAAACTTTTGGCAAATTTATACCTGAGAACTTGAATATTAATACTAACAAATTCTAAACACTAGATTTTATGTGTGTTTTATGTTTGTTAATACATATTTAAGTAATATGTGAAATTCATTCTTATTAATTAAACATTCTGAATAACTACATAAACAACATAGTATGGGGTAAAATAGTTGAACTATTGTTCCTTGGTTCAACCACCTCTTTGAAAGCTGAAGAAATGAATTTTGTGTTATAATTTTGAAATTTTCTCAGCAGAGTTGGAATGGGAATTGTTAACAGAGGTTTAAATAAATTCTACAAAATGCAAAGATGAAAAAATGCATGATAAACATTCTACGTGCTTGAAAATTTTTGGTGCGGTAGTATTCCAATGATGAAAACCTAGTTAAACCACTCCGAGCTGTGTTTTCTTAAAGGGACCGTTCACTTATTTGGGTAATTTCAGGGTAAACTAAACAGCCTATTCGCTCTTGATTGGTAATAGTCTTACTTTTCAAAGACAACTGTGGCCGGAGAAAAAGCCGATTTTTCGTTCAGAATTTGAGCTGAAAGGGACGGTCCCTCTCTATAGACACTAGGAGGAAATATTTCCAGCAGGGAATGATTCTCCCAATTTTTAGAGCAGCTCAAAGAAACTCACGTTATTGTGGTCTCCACATCTAACTACAATTAATAGCTCATATAGCCCATTAGGCTGAAACATTTTGAAGAGGGGCTGAGGGGGGGGGGGTTAGAATCAGGGAGTCCTTGGAGAGCTAGATTGATCGTTTTAGGGGTATTCATTCCCCTAAAGTTTCTATTAAGGAATTTGTTCCCCCTGACCATGAGGTATATCTGTAAGACAAATAATGATAGAAATACTAGAGTCGATGATCCCAGAGAAATGAAAAGGATTAAGAGTAGAGATCGCATTGGAGAGGACTCTGGCAGGAGTAGGAACAGATCTGAGTAGGTCTTGTAGGAGTAATCCAGGGTATTAGGAGGAGTAGGTCTAGGGTATGGAGTGCTCCATTGACGATTTGGTGTAGTTCTTCTGACCTCTCAAGAAGGAGGTCTGTTGCAGGATCTAGGTTGAGTGTAGTGATGAGGGAAGGGAAGGCCAGTGAAGTTGTTGATGTTCGATGAGGTTGAGTTGGAGTTTTGTGGGATTGATGAGGGTTCAGGTACTTTATAATTAGGTTAGCTGTTTGGTTTAGTGTGAATTGGACAATGTAATTAGATTAGAATTGCCGTCTTCTTGCTGTCTATGCTTACAGATTGGGCTTCTATGGCTTGAATGACTGATTGGAGTCTTGGTTTGAGGACTTAGTTTGGTTTTGAGCACAGTATATTGGAGTAGGTAGGGCTGGTTTATGATGCAAACGTCATGCCTGTGGGAGTGAAGATTAAGTATGGTTTGGTGTTGCAAAAAGGATTGGTTGGGTAGGGTGATGGGGAAGTTGTCATTAATGGTTGGTGTGTTGTCCAAGGAAATGGTCAGCTTAATGCAATGTTCTGTGTCATGTTTTTGAGGTAGTTTTCTAGGGATGCATGGACATAAGACCATGTAACAGAGTGAATAGCTTGGTGAATAGAATATTATAGTTTTCCAGAGTTGGAGCAGGAATCATTTTATGGACATTTTATTTTGCAAACATTTTTTAGATGGATTAGCGAAAAAAAAAAATTCTCAATTTTTGCTTATTTGCTAATTTTTTTTCAGATTCTAAAAGAAAAGCTTAAGAGCTCTTCAATGATGTATCATTTGTCTTGAACTTAAAAAATGATATTTAGAGGGGAGGATCTATCTTGGTTTTTAAGTACCCCAGAAGAGTTTGGGGGGGTGGGGGGGGGTAAAATTAAGAATTGACTGAGATATCAATAAATTTGTCTACACTTTAAACAAAAAAAGCTAAACCCCATTTGAAAATAGCAATAACAGCCAGTCCATTAAATAACATATCTTGAAATTGTACGCTGGCTCAGAATACTTTAGATAGGTAGATAGAATTATATCTCCATACCTTTACTCAAAATCTGTTTTTTTTTTAATGAAAATTCATCTCTTCATTCGTTCATCATTAGCTTTTTATAGGTTTTTTTTCAGCAGTTCAGTGAAAATTTGAATTCATACGTTTTTAGAATTATCAATTATTTTCCATTTATTTTTATCTACACAATCCTTCAATCAAATGGTTTATTTGTTAAATTTGTTTGTTAAGTAAGAAAACAATACAATTTCAGAAGTTTGATGAAAAAGTCGTTTTTTTCATTTAAAACCCATGTTTTCAAGCTTGTTTGAAAAAACATTGTTCGGAAAAAACTATAGTTTTTTCAAGTTCGTTCAAATTTATAAATTATTCTTTAATGGCCTGACAGATAAATAAAATGATGACAATCGTATGTTAATTTTTCTGAACCCCCCTATGATCTAAGAAAAATTTGGTTTGTATTTAGATATTTAGTTTGTTGACGAAACCCATGCCTATCTTTATCTAAGACTGTCCTCTAGGACTTACTCTAGCCCTGCTTGTCTAGCTTGTGGAGGAACAACATTGTTAGGCCTTAAGAACTTGAAAACCAAAAATATTTTAGTTTTAAGTTCAGTAATCCTGAGTTGGTGTCTTCTCCATATAAATGCTTTAATATGAGGCTTCTGACAGAAGTAGACCTGGTAGATAGGGAAGAAGGATCCAGCCCCTAAGATATTGACTGGTGCTCTACGTTGGTCATGTGACCTCATGACAGTGACGAGGACTAGGGCAAGGATGGAGAAGAAGATGGTGATAATAATGGATTTTGTGCTGATCATGTTTTTCACAGCATTTGCTTTCTCTGCCTCAACAATCCTAGTTCAGATTCCATGTTGAGCTGTCTTGGGTTGAAAAATAAATTTGGGACTAAATTAATTTTAAGTTGTTCAGTTGCTTGAACACATGTTTAATTTGTTTAAAATTTGCATAAAATTGAACACTTAAAACTAGCATGACAATTTTTATAACAATCTGTAAGAAGGGACTGAAACAGATCTTCACTCCATATTGGCTGGACAAATTGTCGTTTGCTTCCTATTGGTTGAAGAAAAACAGCTGTTCTATGATGAGGAGGGGGAGGATTGCAGAAGTCCTTAGTTTGTAATCACCACCACCCAAACGTATTTTATCTCAGCTTCCTAACCAGCCCTAGCCGCAGCGCTTGGCTCAAAAATCGTCTAATCATGACCTAACTATCAAATATTCAAAATAAAACAGTTGTTGTAGGTCCAATATGGCAATATGTCAGAAATTTAGTAGGTAAAAAGTTATATTGCGTCTAGACAATGTATCTTTATCGTTGGAAAGCTTAAATGGAGCAATGATTCTTGTAAGATTGTCAGTTTGTCATTAAATATAGCTAACCAAGATTTTAAAAAGAATCTGTACAGGGATTATTCCCATATTTTACTGAAATGGAATCCCTGGTGTTATGGTAGGTATTGAGATAATACCAGATGAAGGTGTAGGAACCAATTGCTGTAAGTAGAGAAACTGACCCAGTGATAAATATTGTTAAGATATGAAGATTAGGTTGGTCAGAAACCTCCAGACCAGTGTAGAAGGACTCTTGAGGGGTTACGAAACCTGGCAATTTAATAAATTGTTTACTTAATTGAATATAGAAAATACTTCTAATTTCTAGAATTAGGGACATGACTAAGACAATGTTACCACTCAAAGATGTTCATATAGTTTTCAAACAATTATAAGATGGCGAAAATTTTTTTGATTATGCAGTTTTACACAAGATGAATATCCAGGCCGGATCTGAAGCCAAACAAAAATTTAAATTATAAAATAACAAAGAAGTTTGATTTTTACCTACTGAGTAACACTGAGCTGCTTGAACCCCAACAAGGATGGCTAGAGGGATCAGGATTGAGACCATTATCCGTTTTGCCCAAACCTCAGGGTCAAGCTGGATCATCTTGTTGAACTAAATTCATTAGTTTTTGTTTAAATTCAAATATAGAAATCACCACAATTAAAATCAGATTTCTTTATTTGAATTTTAGTTTAATTTCAATTTAAATAAGAAGCAATCATAAATCATTAAAATTGCATTTCTTCCCAACAAACAAAAGACAGGTTTTTGACGAGATCTGACTGGTGGAGAAATGAGGAATAAATCATGTGAGCTTTTCACAAGCCCTCCTTACATATTATACATGTGGCAAAGCTGCCACTTGATAATCTAGCAAATTCATGTTGTGATAAGAACGAGTGGTAATTGTGCAGGAATTCTTGACTTATTTCCTGTCGTTTATGCTTGTGTCTATCTCTTTTTTTTAATGCGCCCAGACTAAAAAAGAAAAAGATTGGACTTTAATTGGCATTAAGTTTTTCTTCCTTTGTTTAAATGCACCCAAACTAACGAACAACAAGGGTGGGGCTGTAGTTTCTACACCCCCTCCCTAATATAGAAAATTATGCGATATCTATTGTAGTTGTCTGGGAGCAGGGGGAGTATGGGGTCGTCAGGGGTGCATTGCTCCTCAGCATAGCTTGCCATATGAGTTGTACATTTCAAACTAACATAATTTATGGTTATTATTATGTTCACTAAAGATATGTTATATAAGGAGTTAAAAACAATAACATTAGGTGGAAAATGCTGCAAACATTCTTAATGCAAAACTTGAAGCTAAAAACGTAATTTTTTTCTAGTGCTGAATATATAGATTTATTTTTAAACTGAAGAGCCATTTACAGAGGTCAATATGGTCTTATTTCTAAGAAATTTAATGTTACGCTTTTTTTGTCTGATTACCAATTGAAGTGGTGGAAAACACATTTGGGTGGTGGTGCCCTAAAACACATTTGGGTGGGGGTGATTACTCGTTGAGGAGTTCTGGTCTCCCCCCTCTTTTCATTACCGTGTTGGATATCGAAACAATATTAAAACAATCTGCAGATTAGCAAAGGCTCAAGATCGAAAATTGATCTCAATATCCACATCACAAAAAATCCCAGCTCCTTGCACATTTTCACATTTATAAGAGTTATTGCAACATTTTTTAAAATGTGTGTGCCTAACTAAAAGACTTAATATTAAAATTTTTAAGGATTTTGTTATAAATAAAAGCCCATTTGCTTTTCTATGGTTGAGTGATCAATACATACATGGATAAGAAAACTAGACCAACCTTCATCACCATCAGGGCTCTAACGATGGAGATGGCCATAGCGATGAGGATGGATACATTATGGAGATAGTGAAGAAAAGCTGCGGAAAAGACCCCAATTGAATAGGGCAGGTAGCTAACAGAGGAGCTCCACATTGTCAGAAAACACTGAACAAAATAGGAAAAAAAATCATCATTTGCAACACTATTCCGGACCTGCTTCCAGTCATTGGATTTGGACTTTTTATATCTCCTTGGGAAGCCTTGAGCAAAAGGAAGCAGATCGCACATTTTTTTGCAGATTATAAAAGAAAAACCCAAGGGCTCAAAAGTGTATCAATTATGTTATAGATTTGTATAAGAAAAGGGACATGGAGGACAGGATCCCTGGGACCCCCCCCCCCCTCCAGTCTATTTTGGGCAAACTAGACGTTAGCCTGAATAGGGTAATCCATGAAATGACCTCTCCTTGCATTTTTCTGTTCATAAAATGTCTTATCAATGTCAATATCCGGTACCCATTTCATGGCTGAAGTATGAAAATTCCCATTCTTTAAAATGTTCATTAAGTTTCCTTTTTTGAAAATATTTCTAAATGAATTTTCCCAAACCTCAGAGAACTAGAGGTGGGCAAAGTTCCATTAAGGAAACGGACGCATTTGAAAATTAACAGAATTGAGTCCATTATAACGTACAGAAAAACCAGTTAATTTTTAAATCATTAACATAATGGAAATAGCCGTTTTTGAAAAATAATTAATTGTTTAAAAAAAACGAAACATATATATTTTAAAATAACTATATTTTCCTTCTTGTTTTATGCTTAAAATGTTTTTGAATGTTGTCTTCAAGCTTTTTCCAGCTATTTTTACATGAAATAATCGTTTAACATATCCCGATTGGGCTATTTTTGTCTAAAATAGATGGGGGTGGGGTGATTTTCCACCCACCCCTTCTACGATTTGCCCTTAGAGTAGTAGTGGTAGTAGTTAGAGGGGAGTGTGATACATCTCCGTATTCCAACTTTTCAAGGCCTGCTCATTTAAAAAAGAATTAAACCTCTGACTTCAATAGTTAGGGTATGGGAGGATTTAAAAAGAAAATTAAAAAGATTGTTGAAAAAATTTTCAAAAATAGTTATTTTTACTTTTGACAAATATTAACATACAGGGTGTCCCAATAAACATGGGAATTAAGTGACGAATTCGATATCGTCTTTTTAAATAATTCTTTGATTTAGTAAAGTGAATCCTACTGAGAAAGCTGTAATCTGTAAGAGTTTCGTCTGCTATGTTCACACTTTGTTTATGTTTTGACTGCATACGGTTGTACTTGGTAAAACAAGAAAATTGCAGTATACAGAGTAAACTTGTCCGTCTTCATTGTTCATCTTACGGAGACATTATAGACACATCTTTACAGTCTTTTTACCCTTTTCATGAAATAAACTCTGGCGGACATTATACTATTATGGCTTTTGAAATTAGGTTTTACAATGCTAACTCATAACAAAGACGATATCCAATTTGTCACTGAATTCCCATGTTTTTTGGGACACCCTGTATTACACATGTTCGACCATTCTCTAACCTACTCTTTGCATCAACAAAAATACTTTTTAACAAAATTTGTTCACAGCTATGATGTTGAAAAAGTTTTAGCGTTATAATGTAAGCCATTTTTAAGTTATTCAGAAGAAACCACGGGGGGGGGGGGTGGAAAACACCCTTCTCCCAATCGAAAATAGAGTTAACGGTTGGCACTGTTAATGATTTCTAAAATATTTTCCCTTAATGTGGTGAATAGCATTGAGATTGTTCAGGAAGTCTATAAGATTTTATCAAACTGTTAACAAACAACTTGAATAAAGTCTGAACGCATGCACAGCCCTACATACAAGCAGTTAGTTAAAATTACCAAGTGAGTGGTGAATATGTTGAAGACCTCAACAAGATATCCATTGAGGAGAAGAATCTGGTTTATCCTAAGGAACGGAAGGGATTTCCGGTAACTGCGGAGTGTACTGGTCGCCATATTGGAAACAAGCATCAGGATACACATGTAGAAGAACACACCGAAGTTTGCATGATGGGGCAAAGGTTCTGTGTCAGTGTATTTTGAAACCGGGTCCAGGTAAGTGTAATTTGAAACCGGTTCTGGGTTAGCTTGGTCAAGTTCTAGGTTAGCATGGTTAAACTCTTCATTAGCATGGTTAAACTCTTGGTTAGCATGGTTAAACTCTTCATTAGCATGGTTAAACTCTTGGTTAGCATGGTTAAACTCTTTGTTAGCGTGGTTAAACTCTTGGTTAGCGTGGTTATGCTCTTGGATAGTGTGGTTAGAAATTGACTCAAGGAAAGTATGGTTGAGTACAAGTTTTAAAGTAGTATTGTTAAAAACAGGTTCAATAGTAGACTGGCTGAAAACCAGTTTTGCCAAGGAACTAGTTTTAGTCCACCGGGATGTTGGGGACCCCATGCCTATCTTTATCTGAAAACATTGAGAAGTATAGAGAGCTAAATTGACATCTTGTATACTTTTGTTTTAATATTTGTAGCCCTTTGTTCCATGTTGTATTATATTTAAAAACCTTAATATTCCAACCCACTTTTGACTCAAGGGAAATAGACATGTGATAATAATACAATGAATTAGGAAAGTATTTGTACAATCTCTTGTTAAAGGGCAAAATTAAAATCTCCAACCATAAAAAAGGGACAATTCCCAATCCACCTTGGAACAAAGGCAAATAAGTTAAGAATAAAAAAATTAAAAAATGACCTATCTTTTAGTTTTTTTATGACAATGTACAAGTAATTACAGCACTCAATCAACATTTATTTGAATCCAATTTATTTTACTGATTTTGTAATTGCTGGCGTTGAATAAATATTTCATCTGTCGCATTCTTACATCAAATTATTTTTTTTGCTTTGCTGGTTATTGATATACAAAAAGTTGTCAAAAACAAATTAATGGCCGGACCAAAAGCCATTTTATAGCGTGTAAGGATGAGATAACCAATGGATGAGATGACCAATGGATGAGATACAGTGTATTGATGAGATTACCAATGGATGAGATTACCAATGGATTAAATGATCAATGGATGAGATGACCAATGGATGAGGTACAGTGTATTGATGAGATTACCAATGGATGAGATTACCAATGGATTAAATGATCAATGGATGAGATGACCAATTGTGACATTTTTTGTCACATATAGATAAACTAAAATGCATGTTTCTCTAAAAAATTGTTAAACACCTTCAAACTTTTACATCCTGATCTCTAGATGTTTAAATTACTATCTTGGCATAGCAACGAAAAATACAGTTTGGTTTGTATCATGCATTTCAACATACTTCCAGACCCAGACATCTATATCTTTGTAACCTACTTTCTATCTAAAGTTCAACTTAGTAAACTAGGCTGCGCGCCAGACCAATCCTTTACTAGTTTTTTCTCTAAAACATCCAATAGAATCATGAAACTTTTTGTATCGACCAATAACAGACCAATATTTGATGTACAATCGTTTATTTATCCAATGAAACCATGTATGTCAAGGAATTTCATTATCTATAGTATGTTATCCTTTATATATTTGTGCGCAAGTGCAACCCCTTGTGATTTTTTTAGTATAAAAGCTTTGTAAACTTTGTATATTGTCACTCTATTCTCTACCTTTGTGAAATATATTCTGACAGATAAAAGTAAGTCATTTAATATAGTTTTTACTTATAGAGTCTATAGTCGGAAATTGTCCATCTTTGAGAGTGTTGTAAAAAGGAATGTTACAGCACTGCAAATCAAATCTCTAAAAACATACCCTGGGAATATTAGCGAAAAATTAGAGTTTTTTAGCTCTCCGCATTGCTTAAGCTTTGCGTTACTATTGTCTTTACTAAGACAGTTTTTGGGAATAGTTTCAGAGTAACAACATATGGACATTTTAGCCTAAAACATTCATATTTACATCACTCTAAAATTTGGATTCTTTCTGATTATATAAGATATATTAAAGCTTCATTTCTAGTAAAAAATATCACACCTAAAAAGCCCAGTTTTGTGGCAAATTAAGAACTTTAAAAGCTAGAAATTGTAGCACAATGGATGAGATACAGTGTATTGATGAGATTACCAATGGATTAAATGATCAATGGATGAGATGACCAATGGATGAGATACAGTGTATTGATAAGATTACCAATGGATGAGATGACCAATGGATGATATGCAGTGTATTGATAAGATTACCAATGGATTAGATAACCAATGGATGAGATACAGTGTATTGATGAGATTAACAATGGATGAGATGACCAATGGATGTGATACAGTGTATGGATGAGTTGATAAATGGATGAGATACAGTGTATTGATAAGATTACCAATGGATGAGATAACCAATGGATTAGAAAAAGTGTATTGATGAGATTACCAATTGATAAGATTACCAATGGATGAGATACAATGTATTGATAAGATTACCAATGGATGAGATGACCAATAGATGAGATATAGTGTATTGAAGAGATTACCAACGGATAAGATGACAAATGGATAAAAGACGGTTTATAGATGAGATGAACAATGGATGAGATAAACAATGGATGAGATGACCAATGGATGAGATGACCAATTGATGAGATGACCAATGGATGAGATGACCAATGGATAAGATGACCAATGGATGAGATGACCAATGGATGAGATACAGTGTATTGATGAGATGACCAATGGATTAGATACAGTGTATGGATGATATGAACAATAGATTAGATGATCAATGGATGAGATGCCCAATGGATGAGATAACCAATAGATGACATTACCAAGAGGTGAGATAACCAATGTATGAGATAACCAATAGATGAGATTACCAATAGGTGAGATAACCAATGGATGAGATGACCAATGGATAAGATACCATCATACAGTTTATGGATGAGATGGCCATAGATGAGATACAGTGTATGGTGAGATGACCAATGAATGAGATACAGTGTATGGATGAGATGACCAATGGATAAGATACATTGTATGGACGAGATGACAAATGGATGAGATGACCAATGGATGAGATGACCAATGGATGAGGTGACCAATGTATGAGATGACCAATTGATGAGATGACCAATGGATGAGATGACCAATGGATGAGATGACCAATGGATGAGATGACCAATTGATGAGATGACCAATGGATGAGATGACCAATTGATGGGATGACCAATGGATGAGATGACCTGACCAATGGATGAGATGACCAATTGATGAGATGACCAATGGATGAGATGACCAATTGATGGGATGACCAATGGATGAGATGACCAATGGATGTGATGACTATGATGGATAAGATGACCAATGGTTAAGATGACCAATGGATGAGATGACCAATGAATGAGATGACCAATGGATGAGATGACCAATGGATGAGATGACTAATGGATGAGATTACCATGATGGATGAGATGACCAATGGATGAGACGACCAACCGATGAGATGACCATGATGGATGAGATGACCAATGGATGAGATAAGTAATGAATGAGATGACCAATGGATGAGATGACCAATGGATGAGATGACCAATGGATGAGATTACCAATGGATGAGATGACCAATGGATGAGATGACCAATGGATGAGACGATCAATTGATGAGACGATCAATGGATGAGATGACCAATGGATGAGATGACCAATGGATGAGATTAACAATGGATGAGATGACCAATGGATGATATGACCAATGGATGAGATGACCAATGGATGAGACGATCAATGGATGAGATGGCTAATGGAGGAGATACAGTGTAAGGATGAGATGAAAAATAGATGATATGAGCAACGGATGATATAAGCAATGGATGAGATGACCAATGGATGAGATGAACAATAGATGATATGATCAATGGATGAGATGAACAATGGATGAGATGAACAATAGATGATATGAGCAATGGATGAGATGACCAATGGATGAGATTACCAATGGATGAGATGACCAATGGATGATATGACCAATGGATGAGATGACCAATGGATGAGACGATCAATGGATGAGATGGCTAATGGAGGAGATACAGTGTAAGGATGTGATGAAAAATGGATGATATGAGCAACGGATGATATAAGCAATGGATGAGATGACCAATGGATGAGATGAACAATAGATGATATGACCAATGGATGAGATGACCAATGGATGAGATGAGCAATGGATGATATGATCAATGGATGATATGACCAATGGATGAGATAAACAATGGATGAGATGACCATGATGGATGAGATAACGAAAATAGCGGATAACCAAAATATCGAATAACGGATATATCACTTAAAGAGTAAATAAGATACATCATTAATAGAGTAAACTAAAATTAGGCTGAGTTTTCGCATTTTTTCACGAGAGTTTTCTTTCGCTGTAATTTTCCACGAGGAGGTGCAAAAAAATTTTTTTTTCCAAACTCATTTCAGAAAATCATACAACATGTTTTATTACAAGTTTAGAGGCAAATGTGAAAGGTATGGGTCCAATATTCATAATAAATATTACAAGTTTAGAGGCAAATGTGAAAGGTATGGGTCCAATATTCATAATAAATATTATACGTGCAATTTTTTCAATAAATAATCTTGCTTGGTAAAATGAGGCAATCATATAACAATTAATGCCCATTGATGATAAAGTTTGAAATGTTAAAAACAGATCTTTTTTATCTTTTAAGCTGTGACCGTCTTTGTGCACTAGTTTATAAAAACGCTTAAAACCCCGCTTTCTGAGACACGTTGATGTTATGTGATGTTATGTTAAAGTCATTCATACTAAAATAATTGACTAAAATGTCTGTGTATCCTTCTGTGTCTTGTATTTGTGTATCCCTCTGTGTCTGCGCCTGTGTATACCTCTGTGTCTTGTGTCTGTGTATACCTCTGTGTGTCTGTGCCTGTGTATCCCTCTGTGTCTGTGCCTGTGTACACCTCTGTGTCTTGTGACTGTGTATACCTCTGTGTGTCTGTGCCTGTGTATCCTTCTGTGTCTGTGCATGTGTACATCTCTGTGTCTTGTGTCTGTGTATACCTCTGTGTGTCTGTGCCTGTGTATACCTATGTGACTTGTGTCTGTGTATCCTTCTGTGTGTCTGTGTCTATGAATCCCTCTGTGTCTTGTGTCTGTGTATCCCTCTGTGTCTGTGCCTGTGTATACCTCTGTGTCTTGTGTCTGTGAATCCCTCTGTGTCTGTGCCTGTGTATACCTCTGTGTCTTGTGTCTGTGTATACCTCTGTGTGTCTGTGTCTGTGTATACCTCTGTGGGCTTTGAGGATATTTTTCAAGTGCATTAAAGACATCGAAGGGCATATTTTCATGAAGACAATTATTTTTCTAGGTTTCACTGTTTAGCCAAGCAAGAAAAGTTTAGTATTTGTTGGTCCTTTTATTTGGTATTTTACACTTTTGCCCCTAATCTTGGTATTAAAACATTTTCAGGGTTGTTTCTTAATTGTCAGGAGATTTTTAATATAATTAAAATAATTGAATGTTTCACCATCATAAAGCCAGAGTTATGTCAAGTATTGTAAAACATAAGTTTAATGATTTCCAAAATTCACCCGAAAATGGTCAAAAATGCGATAAATGGTAAAAAAAGGGAAATAGTTTTACCTTACATCATTACATGTTTCCGAAAAAACGTATCGCACATCTAGGAATTAACCTGAACCATGATGGTCCGAGGTTTGGATTGAATTGCGGGGATAAAATTACGTTGTTTTCTCTTAAACCATGAATTCTCTCAGGACTCTCTCTTTCTCTTTTCTTGTGTTTAACACAGCCGCGGGGGAGAGTTTCTTGACTGAAGGACCTTCTTGAAAACAATGGAGAAAATTGACCAAATTAAACACATTAGAAATGACTGGGTACCGTTGTAAATAGGGTATATGCCATCTTTTTTAATGGGGACTGCTGTCTTTCATCAGAGGAACTTCCCTCAACCAATCTAGATTTTATTTATCATGGGGACTGCTGTCTTCCATCAGAGGAACTTCCCTCAACCAATCTAGATTTTATTTATCATGGGGACTGCTGTCTTCCATCAGAGGAACTTCCCTCTACCAATTTAGATTTCTCTATTATTGGGACTGATGTCTTCCATAAGAGGAACTTCCCTCAACCAATCTAGATTTTATTTATCATGGGGACTGCTGTCTTTCATCAGAGGAACTTCCCTCTACCAATCTAGATTTTTCTATTATTGGGACTGCTGTCTTCCATCAGAGGAACTTCCCTCAACCAATCTAGATTTTATTTATTTATGGGGACTGATGTCTTCCATCAGAGGAACTTCCCTCAACCAATCTAGATTTTATTTATCATGGGGACTGCTGTCTTTCATCAGAGGAACTTCCCTCTACCAATCTAGATTTTATTTATTTATGGGGACTGCTGTCTTCCATCAGAGGAACTTCCCTCTACCAATCTAGATTTTATTTATTATGTGGACTGTCTTCCATCAGAGGAATTCCCCTCAACCAATCTTGATTTATTTATTAGTAGTGAGAGATCTTAAAAAAACAAAGTCAGAAAGCCCCCCCCTTTCAAAAATGTGATGTTATTAAATAAATTTCAAAATTGTATTCTTGTTTAGCTTGCTAATTACTTTATGCGATTTTTTCTCTGGTCAACGATATTATCTTAAACGATTTTTCATAACGAAAAACAAAAATGATTTTTTAATCGTTTTGAAAATCGTTTTGGTTGATATTTTTGGTCAGAATAAAAATATTGCATAATGTAATTTCAGCAAACTTGTCTAATCAGATTTTTGTTGGGCCTCGTAAAAATCTAAAATCTTTGAATATTTAAACCGGTCATAAAAAAGATAGCCTTCAGTTGGCTGCCAGTATATAGGTTGTAGGTTTAAACCCCAGTTTATCGGAATCCATCTTGGAGATTTCTGATGAAACGTTTTAAGAAATACAAGGTTGTAATGCAAGGAAAGTTAATTGCAGTTGCGTATACTCTGCGTACATATTGAAACCAGTTCTCTCTGGGCGGAATTTGTAAACAAGAATAGCTGCCCAGTGTTCGTTTAGTATTCTAGGAGGTTAAAAGCATTAAATTTTGATAATTTTGATAATTCACATAATAGTTTCATAAGACCAGAATATTTCATTGATTATTTTTATGAAAGATGGATCCCATGTCAGGCTTTGACATCCGTCTTGTGTTTACATTACCGCCCAGTGACAGTACAAAAGGTGCGTACACCTTTGAAATAACTTTCCTTGCATTACATCCTTGGTTGTAACATTCAAGGAACAATATGGAACTCCCACAGCTTTGTTTACAAATAAAGGGTAATGCAGTGTACTGGAGTGTGCTGCAGTGTACTGCAGTGTACTACTGTGAACTCCCAGAAACTATAAGTACTTTAGTTACATAATTAAAGAAATGGTTCTTTGATTATATTGATTTACTGGATTTAAATCTTCTGCTCAAACAGCTAGCTCCTTATATTTGGTTCCCCTTGAAGAATCCTAGTATATTATATATTTGGTACATACAGCTGTCGTCATATATATCAATATAATAACGACAATTTTCTACATCCATTTTGATTTCTTCCAATATTTCAAAAAGACGAGTAAAAAAAGAAGTTGTCAATTATCATCTTATCTTAGTTCACTTGTAAACTTGTAATTTAAAAAGTGCTTGTTAGGGATCAAAAAGCATTATTAATAAAAGCCGTTTCCATTGCATTGACATAATAGCAAAAAATATTCCAAAACCTCTAATCACCTTTTTTTCTGTGACACCATATGAAGAATTTTACGAAAGCATTTAAAATTTGATCTCATTATTATTACTGCATATATATAACGGCTGGTTCGAAATAGAATATTTTTGATAAAGAATATGTGAATTAAGCATATTTATTATTCTGTTTATGATTTGGACAACATGTCTGTAATTCTTAAATGCTTTCGGAAATTTAAACAAATTTTAACAGTGCAGAATATTTGCGTTCTGCAATCCAAGAATGTAAGGCAAGGAAAGTTTATTGCGGTTGTTTATTTTCTGCGTACAAACCAGTTCTCTCTGGGCGGAATTTGTAAACAAGAATAGATGCATCAGTGTTCATTTAGTATCCGAGGAGGTTAAAAGCATTAAATTTTGAAAATTTTGATATTTCACATTATAGTTTCCTATGACCAGAATATTTCATCGATTTTTTATGTGAAAGATGGATCCCATTTCAGGCTTCGGCATCCGTCTTGTGTTTACATTACCGCCCAGAGACAGTACACTGCAGTACAAAAGATGTGTACACTTCTGAAATAACTTTCCTTGCATTACATCCTTGCTGCAATCTACAGGGTGTCCCAAAAAACATGGGAATTCAGTGACGAATTCGATATCGTCTTTTTAAAAAATTCTTTGATTTAGTATAGTGATACCTAATGAGAAAGCTGTAATCTGTAAAAGTTTCGTCTGCTATGTTTATACACAGATCAATGTGATATAAAACTAAGGTGGGTGTATAGTTTGCGCACAGATCAATGTGATATAAAACTAAGGTGGGTGTATAGTTTGCACACAGGTCAATGTGATATAAAACTAAGGTGGGTGTATAGTCTGCACACAGATCAATGAGATATAAAACTAAAGTGGGTGTATAGTTTGCACACAGATCAATGAGATATAAAACTAAGGTGGGTGTATAGTTTGCACACAGATCAAGAGAAATAAAACTAAGGTGGGTGTATAGTTTGCGCACAGATCAATGTGATATAAAACTAAGGTGGGTGTATAGTTTGCACACAGATCAAGGAGATATAAAACCATAGAGAATAGAATATATATATTATTCTATTCTCTATTTATAAAACTAAGGTGAGTGTATAGTTTGCACACAGATCAATAAGATATAAAACTAAGGTGGGTGTATAGTTTGCGCACAGATCAATGAGATATAAAACTAGGGGGGGGGTATAGTTTATAGAGGGGGTGTTTTATGAGATATAAAAATAGGTTTGGAGGTTTTGGGTATAGTTTGCCCAAGGAAGATGTAGATATTAATAGAAGTAAGTAATCCCCATGAGAAAGTATAAGAAAATCTTAAGATCAAGTTACAAGTATCACAAACCGTTTTTTTTATGTTAATGTATTCCACTAAACGCAAGAACTGTTAATTTAAATAATCAAAGAATGGCCAAACAGAAATATTTTACAATAAGATAATTTGAAAACTCTAAAATGCTGTGTCAATCTTTCCGAAATGATTCAAAATCAACTTGAATTTTTAATCAGAATGTAGGTAAACGGTATTTTAAATGTGTAATCAAACTGTGCTTTAAAAGATAAGAATATACACATAATAATATAAAAACCGGGAGGTTGATTAAATATGTATTCTATATAGAGCGTGTTAATTGAAACCTTCAGACCCATATTTAGACATGTGATTAGTGTTTAATCTACGTCTAAATTAACCCAACCTAACACATTGTATAAATTTCAACTTATTCATAGACTCCATAGACCACCCAATGATATAAGTGAATTTTACACGGCTCAAATAACACATAAGGGTGTACATATATGTACATAATTTGCCATAACTGTAAATTGTGCCAGACATCTGTACATAATTAGCCATAACTGTAAATTGTGCAAGACATTAAAGGGACTGTAAAAGAAAAATGAAAGGGGGTATAGGCTGAAAGCTAATCACTTTAGCTCTCGATCCCGACCCATGAAATTTATATCTGATGTGCCTACCTCGAGAAATTGATTTACAACTTTGTCAAATTTATACGAAAATTAATATATATACAATTTTGTATAAAAGTAGAGGGTTTAAATAGATCAAATTCAGCAAATATGCAATCAATCTGAAAACTATGATATCCCAGAGAAAGCTAATTGTAACTTAGGTTTACTCCATTTCTAATTTTATATTTATTATTTCTATTTTTAATAGATATAATTGAACATATTATTTTTAAGTCTTCCTGTCCTATCCTGTCCTATCCTGTCCTATGTTATTGTATAAAGGCACTAATCAAGTTGGAATTTAATCTTATAGATTTTGAATAAACGTGATCTATTCTCGACACTGCCTGATTTATGCAGTCCTGTCAGACCTTTATACTATACAATATACATGCATATTCAGAATATATTCTTTAAAAACAACTTTTCAACCTAATTTATAATACAGTGTCTTGATAAGTTTTTGTAATAATTAACTTATATATAAAAAAATTGGATGTTTTTATCTCGTTTTCGATCTTTTTTGTTAACAGAGTTCAACACTTGTCCAGACAGAAAAAAAAACGTTAATATCTTCTACGTCATTGATTAAATAAGGTTTTAAGGGTACTGTTGTGTATCGGTCATGCCCCTCTGTAAATGAAAGTCACAATACAACGACATTAATGAAGCGCACTGTGCAATCTATAATTATTTGTTTTAATGTTTGCTTTCAAGATTTAAGCCCTGAAAAATGTTTGTAAATAAAGGAGGAATTCCAGAAAATCCTTCATTCTTTAACAGATTTAATCCGGCTTTAAAGGGAGTGTTCGTGAAAAATTAAAGGGGGTATAGGCTTACGGCGAAAAATGATCGATGGTGATCGCTACTAATCTTACTTATATCTGTTGCGTCTGAAATGAGAAAATTGTTAAAAACAACTAATACCGAAGAATGTAGGAGGGGAGGCAGACCAACCACAACAATTACTAGTCCGAGCCACATTCTCCCCTTTTCGTCCGAGCCACTTCGAAATCCTCGTCCTTTTAACAATATTTTTTTATGTGTCCAATCCTTGAAGAAGAGAGCATATTTTTAATCTGGCCACGCTAGGGCATAACACATGGTTAGATTCAAGGTTAAAATGCAAGGAAAGCTAATTGCAGTTGCGTATACTTTGTGCACATATTGAAACCAGTTCTCTCTGGGCGGATTTTATAAACAAGAATAGATGCATCAGTGTTCGTTTATTATCCGAGGAGGTTCAAAGCATTAAATTTTGATAATTTTGATAATTCACATAATAGTTTTCTATGACCAGAGTATATCAATGATTATTTATGTCAAAGATGGATCCAATGTCAGGCTTAGACATCCTTCTTGTGTTTACATTACCGCCCCGAGACAGTAAACTGCAGTACAAAAGATGCGTACACCTCTGAAATGATTTTCCTTGCATTATAACCTTGGTTAGATTGAAGTTTTGCAATAATTTTATGATGTATGGAATGTTCAAATCCATGAGAATGATGTCAAACTTTATTTAGGTTAAAACTTCAGCCTCCAAAATGGCTAACTTTCATAATTCAAAAATTATATTAAAGTATTAAAATGGCTCATAATTTTTTCCATTTCAACCCATATAACAAAAAATCATTGATTTCTGGTATATTTACAAATAAGGCAAATTTTTTGTTCTCGTACTTCCGCCTGTCACACAATTAAAATTTGTAAGAGAAAATTCAATATTTTTTTATTCCCTAAAGTGAACTGATTTCAACAAATATTCTTGTCATCAAGGATTGTACACTTAAAAAACGATAATTTCGAGGTAGTGTCCACACAAATTCAGAAAGCTTCAACATATGCGACTCTGATGCTAAAAAAATCAATTTAATTCCAAATAAATCATTCAGATATTACAACCTATAATCATAGATAATCCTTCGACGCATTCGTATATAGTTGATATTTCATAATATTTGTATTTTTTATATTTAAAACGCCGCTTAGTTGTAATTGCCAGGTGCACTGAATGATTCCACGTGGCAGAGACACCTAGCGGAAAAAATCGTTGTTTTAACGGTCCCTTGTAAANTGATTATATAAGATATATTAAAGCTTCATTTCTAGTAAAAAATATCACACCTAAAAAGCCCAGTTTTATGGCAAATTAACAAACTTTAAAACCTAGAAATTGAAACAAGAGTATTAAAGAGACATGCCCTTTTTATAATGGAGGGTCACTTAAAATTACGACTACATGATATCCTATATTTATATATTAAAGAGACATGCCCTTTTTATAATGGAGGGTCACTTAAAATTACGACTACATTCTCTTTAATACTTTCTCTTTTACTTACACAAAATCCATTTTCTGCCGTGTAATAATTACGCTGCAACGATCAAAGGATTTAAAATTAATTTTTCATCTTATCAAATTAAAAAAGAAAGTCTAAAAGTCGCCCGACAATTGAGAAGTTTGAAAAGTCTAAAAGTCGCCCGACAATTACGAAGTAGTTAAACTCTAAATGTTGCCCGACAATTGGGAGGTTGTATAAGTCTAAAAGTCGCCTGACATTTACTAAGTAGTTAAACTTTAAATGTTGCCCGACAATTGGGAAGTTGTAAAAGTCTAAAAGTTGCCCGACAATTACGAAGTAGTTAAACTATGTTGCCCGACAATTGGGAAGTTGTAAAAGTCTAAATGTCGCCCGAAAATTGGGAAGCAGTTAAACTCTAAATGTTGCCCGACAATTGGGAAGTTGTATAAGTCGAAAAGGCGCCCGACAATTGGGAAGTAATTAAACTTTAAAAGTTGCCCGACAATTGGGAAGTAGTTAAACTCTAAATGTTGCCCGACAATTGGGAAGTTGTAAAAGTCTAAAAGTCGCCCGACAATTGGGAAGCAGTTAAACTTTAAATGTTGCCCGACAATTGGGAAGTTGTATAAGTCGAAAAGGCGCCCGACAATTGGGAAAAATTAAACTTTAAAAGTTGCCCGACAATTGGGAAGTAGTTAAACTCTAAATGTTGCCCGACAATTTGAAACTTGTATAAGTCTAAAAGTCGCCCGACAATTAGGAAGTTGTATAAGTCTAAAAGTCGCCCGACAATTGGGAAGTAGTTAAACTCTAAATATTGCCCGACAATTGGGAAGTTGTAAAAGTCTAAAAGTTGCCCGACAATTGGGAACTTGTAAAAGTCTAAAAGTTGCCCGACAATTAGGATGTAGTTAAACTCTAAATGTTGCCCGACAATTGGGAAGTTGTAAAAGTCTAAAAGTTGCCCGACAATTGGGAAGTTGTAAAAGTCTAAAAGTTGCCCGACAATTAGGATGTAGTTAAACTCTAAATGTTGCCCGACAATTGGGAAGTTGTAAAAGTCTAAAAGTTGCCCGACAATTGGGAAGTAGTTAAACTCTAAATGTTGCCCGACAATTGGGAAGTTGTAAAAGTCTAAAAGTTGCCCGACAATTGGGAAGTTGTAAAAGTCTAAAAGTTGCCCGACAATTAGGATGTAGTTAAACTCTAAATGTTGCCCGACAATTGGGAAGTTGTAAAAGTCTAAAAGTTGCCCGACAATTGGGAAGTTGTAAAAGTCTAAAAGTTGCCCGACAATTAGGAAGTTGTAAAAGTCTAAAAGTTGCCCGACAATTATGAAGTAGTTAAACTCTAAATGTAGCCCGACAATTTGAAACTTGTATAAGTCTAAAAGTCGCCCGACAATTAGGAAGTTGTATAAGTCTAAAAGTCGCCCGACAATTGGGAAGTAGTTAAACTCTAAATATTGCCCGACAATTGGGAAGTTGTAAAAGTCTAAAAGTTGCCCGACAATTGGGAAGTTGTTAAACTCTAAAAGTTCCCCGACAATTGGAAAGTAGTTAAACTCTAAAAGTTGCCCGACAATTTGGAAGTTGTATCAACAATTCAAACTTTTTAATCAAAGGATGCACATTAAACAGATAAACAAACTTATTCTCACACATATATATGCTATTTCTGTTTTACAAAAACAAATCATATATAGAAATAAAGATTTATGATTTGATTATAGATGATATAAGATGGTTTTTTCTATCACCCCCCCTTTGTACTTGCCCAGCTTATATCTAAGTAAACGCATTCATACTCTTACTCTCGTCCGGTCAATCTATACATATCAGGTAGCAATGGGCAAACTTACATAAAGGGACTGTCCTTGCAATTTCAAGAATTCCACTGTAAAATTATCTGTAACCACAGTTGAAGTTAATTAATTTAAGTATTAAAAACATGAATATCTCAGTCATTTTTGATCATAAAACAATTAAATCTCACACGCCAATGTAGATCAGCTATCCAACCCTGTTCAAGTCACCCTCCCTGCTTGATCTATAACGGTACCCTTCAAATCATTAACAATCGAGGCCAGAAAACTACGTGTGTTTATCTCTAAAATTGTGTTTGAAATTCCATAAAACACCGAATATCCTAGGTCCAAGACGGGTTTCAAAAATTTAAATATTTAGTTGCTGCTACTGCTAGAAAGTAAAATAGATAAAAATGTTAAACAATGACAAGCATTTTTCATAATATTTAAGGATAAGTCTGACATCATTACTTCAAAGTTTAATTGGGTGCTGTTGTGAATTAGAAAAACTGCTCTCCAAAGTCATTCTTCATTTGTGTTAATTTTTGATTTAATGACACATTAGAACCACAGTGATGCTCTTAGCTTGGTATAAGTTCAGGCTTGAATTCATTAGGGAAAACTTATTTTCTCCAGGCAAAGCAGGGTTCCCTAGCAATTACATTATATTCTACCTTGGTTTAGCTTACATTTTCCATCCAACAATTGATTGAAAGATATCCTTTGCCTTCAGATGTGTCTAAAATTATAAAATAAAAAACTTTTTTGTCAAAAAATGTTTAATCAACTTTTCAACAGCCTTATTATTGTGGTGATGTGTATTTTTTATGAAACTGTATTTTACAAGAAAATAACAAAGCTTGTTGTTTATTTTAGGATGGTAAAGCATGCAAGCCAATATGAGCTTTACACTTATAAACTCTCTGACGAGTGTAAAGAGTATGTCAGGTAAATATTGGTAATATTTATCCTTGGCCCCCTAGTCTGATATAATCGGAGCGCTTGGCCCCCTAGTCTGATATAATCGGAGCGCTTGGCCCCCTAGTCTGATATAATCGGAGCGCTTGGCCCCCTAGTCTGATATAATCGGAGCGCTTGGCCCCCTAGTCTGATATAATCGGAGCGCTTGGCCCCCTAGTCTGATATAATCGGAGCGCTTGGCCCCCTAGNCCTAGTCTGATCTAGTTGCAATGCTTGGCCCCCTAGCCTGATCTAGTTGCAATGCTTGGCCCCCTATCCTGATCTAGTTGCAATGCTTGGCCCTCTAGTCTGATCTAGTTGCAATGCTTGGCCCCCTAGCCTTATCTAGTTGCAATGCTTGGCCTCTGAGCCTGATTTTTTTCAGATCTTGAAGATCTCGAATGTCTGTGTACGCCTCTGAACATACAAAAAAAAACTTTTTTGTTCAAAACGATTTGATAAGTTTTGAAACTTTGGAATACTTCTTTCTATACTATATAACGATAAAAATAGCCTTCCTTAATTTTATGAGAACTAAAGTATAAGAAACTAATTTACCTGCACGACCATTGACCAAGGTATCTAAAAATAAAAGACTACATCATTGATTTATTAAGACTTATTTATTTAGGAAACCTTATATTTGGGAGAAACCTGGAGCACGACTATATGATTACCATTACCATATCAATGGACTGTACTATCAGGTATAAGCTGTATTATTTAAATCTCGCCGCTAAATGTCAAATTTTAAATTGTTCAATTAATAAATATTTTAATAGACATAAAATATAAATAATTTCACTTCTTAAATTAAAAATGTTTAACAATGCAAAACAATGATGTTTTCCAAAATAGTAATGTTCATGGTTATAAAACTTGTAAATGTAATCGAGAAAAATACATAAATTTCTCTTTGAAACCATACACTGCCAGGCTACAGTTGATGCATAAAACGTGCTGGGTTGACTTTACACTAGGTAGTCCAGACTGGATGGTACGACTGAATGCATATACATTATACAATGCATCTTTACTGGCTTGGATCATGCAACTTTTAGAACGGGGCGTTCATGTTAAATGTTCAGCTTAAAATAAAATAGTAAATTGTATAATTGAGTTTTTTCATTCTTTGTATAATATCTTTTATATTTATAGACAATGTCTTCCTATATTTATAGCCAATGATATCCTATATTTATAGCCAATAATATCCTATATTTATAGCCAATAATATCCTATATTTATAGCCAATGATATCCTATATTTATAGCCGATGATATCCTATATTCAGCCGATGATATCATATGCTCATTGGATGATATATCCTTTATTTATTACCAATGATGATATCCTTTAAATATAGCCAATGATATCCTATATTTAGCCGATGATATCCTATATTTAGCCGATGATATCCTATATTTAGCCGATGATATCTTTATATTTAGCCAGTAATATCCTATAGTTATAGCCGATGTTATCCTATATTTAGTCAAAGATATCCTATATTTAGCCAATGATATCCTATTTTAAGCCAATGATATCCTATATTTGGCCAATAATATCCTATATTTATAGCCAATGATATATCTATTTTTGGCCATATGATATCGTATATTTAGCTAATGATATCCTATATTTAGCCAATGATATCTTATGTGTTGCAGTTAATATTCTATATTTGTATAGCCAATAATATCTATATATTAAGTAAATGATATCCTATATTCATAGCCAATGATATCCCATATTTAGCCAATGATATCCTTTAATTAGCCAATGATTTTCTATATCTAGCCGATGATATCCTATCTTTATCGGATGATATTCTATATGCATTACCGATGATATCCTATAATTAGCCAATGATATCCTATTTTTATAGCCGCGATGCCATCCTACATTTAGTCATTGATACCAAATATTTTGCCGATGATTTCCTTTATTTATAGCCAATGATATCCTTTATTTATAGCCGATGATATCCTATATTTAGCCGATGATATCTTTATATTTAGCCAGTGATATCCTATATTTATAGCCGATGTTATCCTATATTTAGTCAAAGATATCCTATATTTAGCCAATGATATCCTATTTTAAGCCAATGATATCCTATATTTGGCCAATGATATCCTATATTTATAGCCAATGATATATCTATTTTTGGCCAATGATATCGTATATTTAGCTAATGATATCCTATATTTAGCCAATGACATCTTATGTGTTCCAGTTGATATTCTATATTTGTATAGCCAATAATATCTATATATTAAGTAAATGATATCCTATATTCATAGCCAATAATATCCCATATTTAGCCAATGATATCCTTTAATTAGCCAATGATTTTCTATATCTAGCCGATGATATCCTATCTTTAGCGGATGATATTCTATATGTATTACCGATGATATCCTATATTTAGCCAATGATATCCTATTTTTGTAGCCGCGATGCCATCTTATATTTAGTCATTGATACCAAATATTTTGCCGATGATATCCTTTATTTAGCCAATGATATTCTATACGTATATTGTATAGCCGATGATATTCTATATGTATATTGTATAGCCGATGATATTCTATAATTATAGTCGATTATAACCTATATTCATAGTCTAACATGTCCTATTTTCATAGCTATTGATATCCTACATTCATAGCCGATGATTTACCTATATTTAAATGATGATATCCTATATTTAGCCAATGATATCCTATATTTAGCCAATGATATCCT
>NW_019396478.1:93441-174675 GCF_000591075.1 Eurytemora carolleeae | reverse complement strand
TAATACTGATACCTATTTAGCCGATGATATCCTATATAGCAGAGAAAAGAACTGACAATATCCGACGAGCAGTTGATATTCCAGACAGAATAATGGCAAACTTTGATCGTAGAGCTTAGTAAGTATAATTCGTTTTTTTACTTTTCTATCATGGTTATATAAAAAAAAGATAATTTTGTGAGGAAAGGAATTGAGTTTTAGCCCCAAACTCAGATTTTCTTATCCCTTTATCATTGCAACCCAATGCCGTAGACCTTGGACATTTCAAACTATGAAGCCTATTAGACCAAATAAGCTAAGTTTGAAATTTGTTAGGTTTACACCATCAGGTTGCATGATATAGAAGTCAGAACATTTGGCAATGTGACAGAAATTATAAAAGCTGGAATGCCGTTCCGTGAATTTAGGAAAAGAAAACTTAGATTCAGAAGCTGGTTCCGGGATTAAGGAAATATAATTCGAGAGACATAATTTAATTCTATGATTAACATAGGCGGTTTCAGGGGGGGGGCAGTCCATTGCCCCTCCCCCGAGTGAAATTAAAGGGGTGTACACTAAAAATTATTGATTTTTAGATGGAAAAGCAATTCCGTTGAACGCAATTCCGAGCAATTCCGCGAATATTTAGTTGCTTCCTTTTTTCGCAATTATAGCGCAATTGCGAGCAATGAAATGGCGCAAGCGGAAACAACCATTGCGCGCAATTCCGCGCAACGGAACTCAGATTGGAAACCCTAAATACAGTTCAATTTGAACTACGGAGACAAAAGTATTTGTTTCTGGATCGAGAAATTGAGGAAAACACTAATATAAAATATTGAAATAAGGTTTCGTGAATCACACATGAATGTCATTTTCTCCTCGAGTATCAGAATTTGATTCTAAATTATTCACAGTTTATGTTTACAATGAATTTTTCTCAGTGCCCAGAAGGAGGAAGATATTGATCTTGAAGAGTTTCTGACCGACAGCTACACCAGGAGGATGAAGGAGGTCAACAAGCGTGCAGGTAATGTGCACAGGGGTCTTAAAGGGGCTACATTCAGAGGCGTAGTCAGGGGGGTGTGAAAGCACAGCCCCCCCCCCCCGGACCACTGAAATCTATGGATTTCAGGGGTGTTTTAGATCCAAAGGTTGAGCCCCCTTTCCCCGAATGAAAATAACTATTAGCCCCACCTTGGACAACTTATCCCATCTTGGGTTGGGCCCACTGGGGAAATTTTCACCAAATGCCTTGCAAATCCAGTCAACAGGGAGCTATTAAGACTTTCTTAATTGGATGGATTTGCAAGCGTCAGCCTGTGTCTGTACTCTGCATAGATCAATAGAACTTAATTTGATTTTGAAAAATTATTGTACTTTTTCAGTTCATGTTGAAAATGAGAAAATACGCAAATCTAAAGCTAACAGCACTCTCATGACAATGCAAGGAGCTGCTTGTACTAGAGACAGGTAGGGTTCAGTGGGGTTGGCAGTTATCTACCTGCAAGGAGCTGCTTGTACTAGAGACAGGTAGGGTTCAGAAGGGTTGGTAGTTTTCTACCTGCAAGGAGCTGCTTGTACTAGAGACAGGTGGGGTTCAGTGGGGTTGGTAGTTATCTACCTGCAAGGAGCTGCTTGTACTAGAGACAGGTAGGATTCTGTAGGGTTGGTAGTTATCTACCTGCAAGGAGCTGCTTGTACTAGAGACAGGTAGGTTTCAGTAGGGTTGGTAGTTATCTACCTGTAAGGAGCTGCTTGTACTAGAGACAGGTAGGGTTCAGTAGGGTTGGTAGTTATCTATCTGCAAGGAGCAGCTTGTACTAGAGACAGGTAGGGTTCAGTAGGGTTGGTAGTTATTTACCTGCAAGCCTTATAGCTGGACTATTCACTTTAAACTGTTTTCTAATAAATACCATTAAGAGATTCTAGCCTAATAAACACTAATAGCCTATACTAATCAAACTCTGGTAGCTCCCTGTTATGCATTAGTGAGAGATGAGTGCTTTAGCAATTGTAAATCGGCGGTACAGTCCAAACTAGGACCACAAACTTTGGCCTAGCTCGGATATTCAAATGTACTGCACCGGATGTGCGTGCTCTATGCTTATAATCTAGTTTGTAGATAGATTTAAAGTTAATGATACTCGATTTGTTTCTTAGTTTGTCAAAAATCTGATCAGCTTTAGTGGTCAGTTACAAGCAGGGGGAGGAAACGTCATGTGTGTGTGTCTATTAAAAAAGATTGTGTAAAGTTTACCGAACCGAAGGTGTGTACTGTAGGTGTATTCAGTACATACGAATCTCGGTATTTTTATAGTCTAGGAGAGTACATTTGTTTATTGTTAATTGTTTACTTAAAAATAAGTTTAATATATTTAAGTCAACACTATAAGCCAAATTTTCATGCAAAGAAAATAATTTGATTAAAGTTTACAATAAACTAGTCGTTTTTCAAGCTTAATTATAATTGGCAACATTGTTCTGCAATTTCCTTGACTGTAGTCATGTTGTGTGTCTGTACCATAAGAGTGTGTGTAAGGTTTACCGAACTTGTCTGCAAAGCAGTGCGACTGGCTTTCTCATCCAGACCAGCGCCATTTTCTTTCCCTTTATTCCTATTCCCTGGCTCAGGCTGCTCTGAAAAAGATCCCGGCTTAGGCTGCTCTGAAAAGTTTCATTAAGTATTGGTCAAGACGCCTTGGATATTGAATTTATCTGTCTAACACACTAATACTTTTTTGTAGCCCCAGAAATGATCATTTTAACCCCACAAAGCTCTACTTTTTATCTTAATGTTTTAAGCAGATAATTGGAAAAATTTGAACAATTTGTGAACTTGCAAAGCTGCAACCTTAAAAATTGTAATAATTGTAGAAAACCTTGAATTGATTAGGATTTTTACCAAAATGTTAGCAGTTTTATTTTATTGAAGAAAAGTAAAGAAAACACTTCTCTCTGATATTTTCAATTAAAAATATGTATTGTTAAAGGTACCTCTGTCAGCTTCAACTTTATTACACTGGACACCGGGCTCACAACCAACAGGTATTGTATTATAAATTAAACTAATTAGTTTACTGTATGATTATTGTTAGATTTACGCCGTGTTCTATATATAAATTTATAGCGTGTCTCAGTCTGTCTGTTTGTTTGTCTTTTTGTTTGTATCCAATAAACGTCAAAACGGCTGAACCGATCGGGCCCAAACTTTTTGTCGGTCATTACGTGACCCCAGTGAAGGTTTATGAATTTGATTAAAATTTAAAAAAAATGTGTTTGAAAGCTTTTTTTTTTGTTAAATTTTTTAATTTAAAAAATCCGCGAACTTTTATTATGAAATCCGCGAAATTTGTTTTTGTTTACAATGTACACAAAGAGAACATGTTTACAATTGAAATAGAAGATTGAAGATGAGCGCGAAGCGCCCTAAGAGCCTCGAAAGAATTTCTAGTATTGAGTAAAAACGTCTGATAAGTATAGATTTAAATCTACGATGCGTTATGCCAATAATCATTGAGCCTTCCTTTCATCCATTCGTCCATTTTAGTAAACGGAATAACAACTTTTTAATATTTTTATTTTTTTTTATTGATAAATTTACAACATTTCTAACATTTTTATAACCATCCATAAACCTTTACTAACTATAGGGTCTGTACTGTACTGCAAATAGAAGAGACGAACAGACAAAAGCAAAATAAAACATATTAAGATTACACCCTGTTGAAAGATTTTTAAAGATTTTGGAAGATTTGAAAGATTTTTAACGATTTTGACATGAGACGAGCTAAATTATAGTTAAAGTAGGAAGAAATTTCTTGTTAAAAATTGCCAAATGAAGCCTAGATGTTTTAATTTTTGTCGATAAGAAAATGAAATTTTCTTCAAAGTATTTAATTTTTTTTTAAATTTTGAGTTCTGAACATTTATTGAGTTAATTTTCTAGGTCGTTGAAGATATACCAGCTTGTAAAGAAAGGTAAACAGAGATGAAAACTTTAGAATGGTGGATATAGAGATTAGTGCTTGATCCTCTCTTTTTGCTAATCTTAAGACTAATTTAGTCTTTAGATTAACTTCTAGAGATTAGAGATGCGCTCTTTAACTTTTAAAAAACCGGTTTTTAATTTTTGCACATTTCTGGTGTTGATGGTGTTATATCAATTGAACTAATTATCGATTGAACGAACGTAAGTTTTGGATTAATGTTTATTAATTTATTTGGATTATTGTTTATTAATTTATTTGGATTATTGTTTATTACTATAAATGTTCAAAATTAATATAGTTCATAAATGTGATAAAATTTATTTCTTAATAAGTTCATTTAAACATTATTAAATTTATATTTGTTCAAATATTCTCAAAGTCGACTTCTTTTGAACAGCGGACTTTAGTTCAATCGGATATTAGTCCAATCGATATAAAATCGTATCTGTGTGTAAGTGTAAGTGTAAGCGTAAGTGTAAGTATAAGTGTACATTGGATACTCAGATTAAGCGATCAGGGGTTAAGGATATCTCATTCTAAAGTTTTCAGCTCTGCGATCTTAAATTAAAACCTTTAAAAGCTTAAAATATGATATGATTACATCAAAAATCACATAATCTATATAATAAAGCTCTTCACTCAAATATACATATTTGTATACATGTTAGCTATAGCTGGCAAAACAGCTGGACCAAATTGGATGACAATTTTTTGGAAACCCTTGAGTATCTCGGGCGTACCATAGACAAAATTTTTTTTTTTTCAAAGATAAATTTTATTATTTCAAAAACCAATTGATTTTTCTTTTCACGGGCAACACAGGGCAATTTAGTTAGACTTCTATGTAAGAAAGCTCTATATATATATATATTTGAATAAACCTTAGCTATATGCTGGCCAAACGGCTGGACCAAATTGGCTGAAATTTTGGAGGGAACCTATGAGAACCCCCGGGGTTCACATAGGGTACAAATTCGAATTTTTTCCCACGGGCAACGCCGGGTACTAGTATTTCTTAACGTCAGCTTCCACAGTTATATGGGTTTAACTGTAAAATCTAGTATTATGTAATCTGTAAAATCTGTATTATCTAGGCCTAATACTGATACCCGGTATGGTCCAGGATTTACTAAAACTGAGGCTGGGGATGTTCTACTCTACAGGAAAGGGGTGAAAAAGGATATTTCAGAGGTAAAAAATTGAAATTAAAGGGACTGTACGCGTAATTTCAAGTGAGCCTCAAAATTTACAACGGTGTCCTTGAAACCCTCTCCGCAAGAAAAGAAAGATATAAATCACCTTTTAATGAATTATTGAAATATAGCCAATCATGTGTTCAATCTATTCACAGAAATGAACGAGGAGGGCCGGCCTGTGACGACTTTTGTTGCTGACATTCATTCCCATTGTAATCCTTGTGTGTCTAAGATGGTGTTCAAGTTAAAGATAAATTACCGAAACACTAGCCTACAATGATAACCAGAAAACTCTGGAATAGGAAGAAGACTTTTAGACGCCAATTATGACTGAATATAGTCCAACGAACATGAGTCACAGCGATTGTGCAGTGTAAACAGACCCATTTCACTTGATTTTTTAACTTACTAGTAAAGCTAATTGCTTTGTAACAATTGTAATTTAAGTATGTCACATGATTTAAGCTAATCATTTTAAGTATTCAATTGAAAGGCAGTTTCAATGAATAATGTCATTATGTCTAAGTTTAAAACATTAAATCATTAATAATGTATACTGCAAGTTTACAGAATATCATGTTTACACAATTTTTGCTACATGCACACTCAGCTTAACCACCATGTCTAGCCAGCCACTCCCTTTAATTAAGGTACTAGGCTCCAGGTATGCTGCTGAGGATTCAAAACTTGAACAGATTAGAATTGAAAACTCATTGAAGACTCTGGCAGACCAAACTTCAGAGGTTAGCCAACCTAACCCAAACTAACAAACTACTAACAAACTTTAAGCAGACTTACAAACTTAGGGTTGCCAACGTTTAACTAACTTTATGGATAACAAACCAAAACAAACTTTTATCTCACTAGCAAACAATAATTACCAACCATGCTAATCAATCTGAAACATGTTGCTTTGGCCAAATCTACATTTGCCAATGAAATTGTGTTAACTTAATAAAACTTAATAACGATAATAAAAAATCTAGCTTTGTAAAACCGGGCTATGCAACTTTAAAGGTAAATCTGACAGTTTAAACTTTCAAGGTAAATCTGACAGTTTAAACTTTCAAGTTAAATCTGACAATTTAAACTTTAAAGGTAAATCTGACAGTTTAAACTTTAAAGGTAAATTGGACAGTTTAAACTTTAAAGGTACATCTGACAGTTTAAACTTTAAAGGTAAATCTGACAGTTTAAACTTTAAAGGTAAATTGGACAGTTTAAACTTTAAAGGTTAACCATTACAACTTTAGATGTTGACCTTAGAAAAATCAATCGATCAATTAATCAATCAACCAATGAATCTATCAACCAAAAAATTGATATCCAATCAACCAATGAATCTATCAACCAGTCGATCAATAAATCTATCAACCAATCAACCAAAGAATCGATAAACAAATCGATCCAATCCATCAACCAACCAACCAACCAACCAATCAATCAATCAATCCCTAAATGTTTAGGCATTCCTTCGCAGTGAAGAGAGCAAGGAATGGGTTAAAGCTGTCGAGGAAAAGAAGGTAGGAACACAAAGTGTGAAATTTTAATGACGACCGAAAAATTCACATCTCAAGGTTAAAAGAGAAAATAAAGTGATTGAAAGCGAAAATTGAAAAATATTTTTTTGTTGCTTACAGCTGAGAATCCAGCGAAATCCCGCATTTGCTCAACATTCTAACGGGAGACAGCCGTATTAAATTGTCCTCCTAAGGACACACATCATAAAAAATTAAACAACAAACTCGAATTCAGTTTGGATTTTTTCATTGGAAAAGAACAGAATTCATTTGAAATAATTTGAATGAATAATGTTTTAACTACAGTTATACCAATTCGGCGGTTTTTCTCTAGATTTAATCAAAAATCAGATGGAAAATAGATTCCAAATTCAGGTTTAGCCTTTATCCCCTTTCGTTTATTTAGAGAAAATCAGAAGCAATATTTGTAAAGTAGTAACCAGAATACTAAGGACTGATTGTTTCACCTAATCAAGATGTTGCAAAAGAATTTTAAATTTCTATTTTTATCTATAACATTCGTCTTCAGAAATAAAAATTAGAGATTGAAAATCCTCAGCGTCATTTAAAATAGAAAGAAAGAAGACGACAATCAGTCCACTGTTGTCTGGTTACTACTGTATGCAGAACTGGTTTCCAGGGTGCATACAGCAGTACCAACTACTTGGGTGCACTGCGTGAAGTTAAGGAAAGGGTGAATAATACCAAAAAACTGTTTCAGGTAAAATATTTTTATAATTTAATAGTTCTGCAAGAGTAGAAATGATTAACATGCAGTGAAACCTATAAAGCTGTGGAATATGATTATCAGACTCAAGTTATGATTTGAAATAGTCCAACGAGTTAATTAAGAGAAAAGTACATTTTCATATTTCACAGTATTTTGGTTAGACACATGCAGAATGTGTATATAAGTTTATGTAAGGTTTCATTCACCATTAGATTAATAATGGTTTACAATTACACACAAATTATTATAAGAATATTGATATAACATAAATAGAATAATGTGTAATGATAATTGACTTTAAGTAGGCTGTCTTGCACATGGAGAAATTTAAATGAGTTTATGTGGTACTCAAAAGCAAGAAAATTTCTTAACTGCATTGGAAACTAGGGTCTTTAATTCTATTCTTCAAGGATAACTGCGCTTTTTTTATTTGTTTGGAAGATTTGCATTTTTAGTTTTTACAAACATAATGAAATTCCATGATACGATAAAATTAAAATTATTAAACTCAACCAAACGGTTCAAATTGCAAACGGTCATAACTTCTGCAATTATTGTGCCACATATCTGTAATTGAGATCAGTCGATCAGAAATGATCCACAAATTTCAAAAATGCTAAATATTTTAAACCATGTTTTTTTGACTCCCTGTACATTGTACAATATGATGTTGCCCAAGTTAAAACATTTTCAATGTTTCACCAATTATATCTTTTTTATAATAAACAAGGTAAGGTTAGATACTTTGGATGCCTCCAATATAAGTAAAGACGACCATTATAGCAATGGACACTCTAAATCCTCATATGACGTCACTGCTTATTTTAAAAAATAACAAATTATGCGGCTCAATAAATTGAAAACTTAAATTAGAAATACATTTTTTAGCTTCTAACATGAATTAGCACACTCCGTTTTTGTTAAAGGTTATTATTGTTAGTTAAGTTTCAGTGACGTCATATGAGGAATTAGAATCTCCCTTGCAATAAAGACGACATTTACCTACATTGGAGCACATCCAGAGTATCTAACCCTATATACAGCCTTGATAATCTAGGATGTGAAAATCAAGCCTAAGGACCTTAAAGAGGCCTACAGGTAAAAACATTAAGCATCCTTTGTAATATCAAGATGTTAAAAAAATATTTAGATATTTTCGTCGTCGTCGTATATATCAATACAATGAAGACAACTTAAAATTTTAATTTTTGATTTGCTATCTTGTAAACGAGCAATTTGAAAAAGCTTCCTATTAATCAAAACTTGAATAGAAAAGTCGTCTTCATCGTATTGATATAAAGCATCTTGATGGCGTTTATTAACACATAAAGATCCACGACATTAAGTTTCCGAATACATAAGAATTAAAAAAAAATAGAGTTTCCTAAAAGTGTTTTTTTTTAAAAAGGCTTCCCAGCAGGGTAATTCACACACAAGTTTAATTTTAACTTTTAATCCTTACTCTATCTGCGGCATTTTCTCTTCTTAAATTATCAAAAATAAAAATTAAATTTTCTAGGATAAATCGAATTTGGTATTTTTTTTTAATTTGACCATCCATAAACAGCTCGAGAGTCAAGGGCCATGTGAGGTCCCATGAATAAAATTTGACTGGTATTAACGTTTATTGGATACAAGCAGACAAACAGACAAACAAACAAACGAATACCCACTCAAAGTATAAATACAATATACATACATATATATAATAAATGTAATACCGAACTCGTCTACAAAGCAGTGCGACTGGCTTTCTCATGCCAGACCAGCGCCATTTCCCTTCCCTTTATTCATATTCCCTTTTATATATTGGATTAACTACAAAAGTTGAGAATGTGAAGACGACCGGAAACTCTTTAAATGTTACGATCCCAAGGTTAAATTATGACTTCTGCCTTAGATATCTAATCTATCTAATGGCTTAAATAATGATTTGATGAAAAAAGTTTACAGTTGCAGGGAATTTTGAACTTTAGGAAACGGACAGTATATAAATTCCGTAAATCGTCTCTGAAGTCTCATTCTCCAAAATCTGAACCTCTGAAATACAGAGTGTCCCACGAAACATGACAGTTGGTGAAATAGTTCACAATGTCTTCTTCCATAATTTGTTAAGTTGTTTGATTTTGATACCAAAGAGAATAACAACAATTATTATTATAGTAAAATTTATTTGAGTAAAAGATTTTTTAACGAAATAAACTTAATAATAATACAGTATATGGAAGAAGACATTCAAATCCATCACCAACTATGTTTGGCGGGACACCCTGTATGTTTAAGGGGCTCCCAGGTAGACCAAGTTGGAAGGTGGGAGCGGAATAGAATGAAAGCTGAAAGATTCAAGCCTAGGTGATCAAACAACACTTTAAAGGGACTGTAAATATAATTAAAATTGGACCTGCATATTATAAAGGAAGACCAATTTCCTTGCTAGTCCCGTCTGCATAAAACCACATGTCATGATGTCACTAACTCTGATTTTAAGTGAACCATTTTCAAAAATGAGGATTATTTGAATCCCGTTGACACTTGACACTTGACAGTCTTTTTTAAAGTAAATTATGGCAAGATTATTCAAAATTACAAGGTTTCATTCTTTAAAATAAATAATTATAAACTTATTTTAATTGACTCACTACGTCGACTGAAAAAGTTCATTCAAATTTATTTCCTTTCAGAAAATGTTTACAGAGGGGGGGGGGTAGTTGGGTTATGCTATGGGGCCGGGCGCTGCTTCCACATGTCCAACAAGTAGTTGTAAAACACTTGCGTGTAGGTCAGGACTGTAGTGTAGCCGATGTGCGTAGGTCAGAAATGCAAATGATGGTATGAAATCATGTTAATTGAACTTTTATTAAGGAGCCTGCCTGACCTCGATGTTGGTTACGATGTTGTAGAGAGAGAATTTGTACCCTACCATTGAATCTATTATTTGGGACTAATTATTGTCTATTTGAGATTTAACAAAAAGACGGCGAAAAATACGAGATTTGAGTTCAATTCCATGCGAATAAATAGATTACAGAATATTTGTTATTTCCATTAGAATATATAATTTTTGATCAATCAATACTTTGATATTTTCGAACAACTGCTGGAATTTTTTATTTGTGGCTAAAGATGAATATTTGAAACTAATTATTGAATATTTTATTTGTGAATAATTATTAAAATAAATTATTTGGAACTAATTACTGGTATTCATTATTAGTAAATAAATATTGAATATATTATTTGACCAAATATCAGGGTATTGTATGAGGGAGGGAACCCCCGGACGCCATGAGCCTCTGCTATGCAGACACGAGCCTCCCAGATTTGCTAGGCAGACCGAGTCTCCGCTATAAAGACCATGCCTCCGCTATGCAGTGAATGAGCCTCCACAATACAGCACAGCAAATCTGGGAGGCTCGTGTCTTCATAGCAGAGGCTCCTGTCGTCGCGGGGGTTCCCTGCCTCATTGTATAGGATATTAAGAGATTATGACCTATTCAATCAGTGCAAACACTTTGGAGTAAAAGTGTATCGGGAAGTTTTGTAACTTAAATTTTATATAGTTTTCTCAGAACCTAGAACACAAGAAAATTTAGGGGACGTCCATTTCCCAGTTTCCCTGCCTATTGTATAGGATATTAAGAGATTATGACCTATTCATACAGTGCAAACACTTTGGAGTAAAAGTGTATCGGGAAGTTTTGTAACTTAAATTTTATATAGTTTTCTCAGAACCTAGAACACAAGAAAATTTAGAGGACGTCCCCTTCCCTGGATATCTGAGGAGATTCCTGTCCTTCCTCCCTTGAAAAATAAGTAGCGGGAGAAGAGAGAGCATGAGCAGGCAACTTATAGCCATTTAATTTAGATTTTAAGAATAGATTCAAAATTTTACTTAATTACTCAAATGAATATTTTTATAAAAATTCAAATTTTGGTATCACATATTCCCCCGTCCGCCCCCAGCTGGTCATGGGTTTGGCGTTGTGAGTTTCATGTTGTGTTCAATGCCCCGGAAAATTCCAAAACAGAAAGAGGGGGATTGAATTTTTTAGATCCAGGGGGATGCGTAGAGACTGGCAGCTGGTGGGGTCTTAAATGTAAGACATGTGGCCGCAGCGCTCGGCCCCCTAACCTGTCCTAGTCGCAGCGCTCGGCCCAGAAAATGTCATAACCTAACCTAACCCTAAATGAATACTAATTTAATTATTTTATTTTAAATCTAGTTCGATACTAGACGTATACCATTAGGGAGGGAACCCCTGGACGTCATGAGCCTCTGCTATGCAGACATTGAGCCTCCCAGATTCGCTTAGCAGACCGAGCCTCCACTATGCAGACAAAGCCTACGCTATGCAGTAAACAAGCCTCTTACATACAGCACAGCTTTTTTAAAATCTTGGTTTTTATGAGTGATGAAAACTTTTAACAATTTCTTTTGACGTAGTGGCAAAAGAATTTTACTTAAGATTAGAGTTGTTTATTGATTGTCATGATTAGAAACATATATGGACTCATAAAGTGGTTTACAAGATTTCTACTAAAACTTTAAACATTTCTTACGCAGGAAGAAAGATATTTGGAGAAATATTTCTGGAGTAAACTTGGTTTGTTTTGTTGTAATCTTTGATTTAAACAATACCTCTTTTTGAAAAATGTTAAGATTCAAATAATAAATACAATTTTTAGATTTAATTTGAACTTAAAAAAAGGTATCGCTAAAATCAAAGATTATAAAAGATAAAATGAAATTCAATTCAAATTTTTTTTCTAAATATTTTCCTTTTCGTGTAAAAAATATTCAAAGTTTTAGATACCACTTTATTAGTCATAGTTAGACACTATTTATGATAATTAATAAATACTTCTCATCTTTGAGAAGCTTCCCATGCCACTATGTCTAAAAATTTCAAAAAAATCTTTTATTAAAACTTAAAACACAAGTTTTAAAAACCCTCCTTTATTACAGAGGCACATTTTGATGTGTTGCGCATGCTCATTTCTGCAAAGCGGAGGCTCCGAGACTTGGTCTGCCTAGCAACTCTGGTAGGCTCGTGTCTGCATAGCGGAGGCTCATGGCGTCCGGAGGTTCCCTCCCTCATACCATGTAAACCTGCATTCACTTCTTGCTGTTGAGGTATTTGTTCTCTTTGGCTTCTAGTTTCCCTACTAACCCGAGAACCTAAAAATACTGAAGTCTCTATATAGGAATACGTATTAATAGGTATTTTTACGTATAAATTCGTATGCTCAACTTTTGGGTAAAGAAATTACGTATATTTACGTATTTTTACGTATTTATCATACCAAGCAATTTTTTTAAAATGCTTTGGTTTTCCAGAAACGTATTTATACGAAAATTAGGTATACTTTTTACCAAGTAATTTTTACGCATTTTTTAGGGGTTTTCTTTACTTAATAAATTGTATTTTTTTTTTAGAGTTTTAAATTTTGAAGCAAACCTAAAAATTCTAATATTTTCGTAAATTTTATACCAAGATATGTTTCAAAGTTTTTTTTAGGGTTTTACAATACGTATTTTTATGTATTTTTCTTTACTTATTTTTTTTAGAGTTAAAAAGTTTAAGGCAAACTTAAAAGTACGTATATTTTTGTTAATTTTATACCAAGTAATTTTTTTAAGTGTCAATATATTCACTAAACCTCAACTGCACAAAAATGCATTTTTAAGTTAGAATTGGAAAATATTTTGTAATCTTTTTAGAATAATTGTTCTGTAAAAAATAGAAGTTTTACTTTGCCAGTCTTGTAACAGGGAAAATGGTAATTGTTGAAAATACAGACAATATGCATATATGATTGTTGATTTAGATGGACGCAATTGAAGGAATGTAGACAAAATATTGGATTGGATTGTAACAGGGAAAATGGTTATTGTTTTTCTGACCCCGTTGGGGTCTGAAAACCCCATGAATTCAATAGAGTTCACTAGTCCAAGGGGGGGGGGGCTTAGCCCCATTCCCCCTGAATACGCTTCAGGACAATGCCCATGCAAAATTATAGTCCACTCTTTTAGTTTTAGAACTTGAAAAATACGTATTTTTACGTTTAGGTAAAACCTAAAAATTCCAAAAATTAAGAAACGTTAGGATTTTTTCAAACCTAATATACGTATAGGAAAAACCTAAAAAATCCCGATTCATTGGATTTTTTAGGTTTTTTTCATACGCATTTTTACGCTATTCCTATACGTATTTTTACATATTCCTAAACCTAAAAATACGTATATATACGTATGTCATACGTATTTTTAAGTTTTCGGGCTAGTAGGGTTATATAAAAAATAAAGCTATGAACATTTTTTGAATTTTACTCTTACTTTATATTTCCTCAAGTCTGTATTGTTATCTAAAAGGACCTTTAAGTGGCCCTTCGTGTGCGTGTTGGATTCCCAAAAGTACCCTTAAACCCAATTTTAAACTAATTGATCAACAAACACGCTTATTTAGGAAGCTGCTTTATAATTGAGATAACATTATTTACTTTCTTCAAAGTGACGGATTTACTTTCTATTTTTTGGAAACTGCTCTGGACGTAAAATTTTCAGTGGGCACACGTATTTGATTTAAAGCTGTGTTAAGCTCACACTTTACGCTACCGTTCACTCCGATTTTGCGGGAATTCATGCAATAATTGAAAAATAAACTAAATTCTCTGTCCTCGATGAAGAGTCAAAGAATTGAAGGATATTAAACAATTCGCTTATGAAAATAACGCTCTCAGTACAAAAAAGGTCAAGATTTCGGTCCTCACCCACGGCATCATCAGAGTAAGAATGGAAATGGAAAAATCGATTTAAAATTCGTTGATGGTTATGGACCAAACCTCTGTGGAGTAAAAAAAAAGTAGATGTTAGTTTCATATTTATTGAAAATATATAGAAAATTCGGTGATGGTGATGGACCGAATGGACCAAACCTCTGTACAGTAAAAAAGTATGTTGGTTCCATTTTTATTGAAAATACATGGAAAAATCGTTTCGCAAAAATATTTTTGTTTCGTCGTAAATATAGCATAGTTCTCGCTTCCTTTCGCAAAATTCATTTTCGCCAAAAAAATGCAAAATTTCGCGAAGTTTGCCAAGTACGAAAGAAGGCTAAGCTATAAATACTAATTTTTAGATAGGTTGATAATCCCTTTCAGTTTTCCCTTTAAATTCATATTTAATATCTGTCCCTATTTAACAAAATTTAGAATTTCAAAACCTGTATTTTTTCTCTTCCCTTTTACTAACGTTACTAAAAAATCATTAACAGAAAGTACATATTTATTTTCTTAATTTGTAAAATCTTTTTTTTCTTCATACAGATATCATTAATAATCGTGAATATCCTCTTTAAAAAATAAAAAATGATTAGAAAAGTACGAGTTCCTAAATTCCACTTCATTCTATATTGAAAAAACAGCAATTGGAAAGAAAACAAGTTAAAAGAGAGCTTATTGGGAGGTTGCATGTGGAGGGGGGGGGGGGGGGTTAAAGTTAAATAAAAGGTTAAGGTGCAAGGAGTTATAAATATAAACAATAAATTGTAAAATAGGATTCATTAAGTTAAAAATGGCAACAAATTTGTAAAAGCAATTAAACATACATTTCCGAAAATCATATTTAACACACAAAATGTTTAGGATCAACAATACATTAAACAAAAATCCCCCCCCCCCTAAATTGCTATGTACTTAAAATATATATAAAAAGACCAGGCTACTTGTACTCAAGAAATGTGGGAGAATTAGAAGTAAGAACACAGTACAAAGAAGAGTTAAGAATCAGTCGGATATTTTTCTCTCAGTATTGAATATGTTCCAAGATTAGACATAACAGGTTCGCGTTGTACGGACGTTCTCAACATTTGACCAAACTGACATATCATTATCTAGCACCTAACTAACAGAAGGGAAGAAAGGGGGAGATTCCAACCACAAAAAAGGGGTTTAAAAATGTTGATTGGTCCTGTTTTTTTGAGGGGCCATGCGGCCATGTGCCCAGCAGTATCCTGTTCGAACTCAGAGCCCGAGTCTTTTTGCTAACATATGACGTCTCCGACTGTGACAGTCCGAAGTACAGTGAAATACGACCCCTCTCGACGAAAACCAATAGAAAGCATAGTAAAATTATATTATGTGCCGACACCTGTACTTTGGGACACATCTAGCGGCCAAGCACTATAAAGTACGGAGATACAAAGTACGTTTTAAATACTCCTGTTGATTTGGGACGCCTCGGGCAAAGGTAGTTAGCAGAACCCTGCCCGAACCCAACGAAATCCCAGGAAAAGATTGCTCCTCTTAGCTTAAAAATAAATTATGAATTATAAAAGAATTATGAATAACATAATTATACACTTTCTACACATTTTTGTTTGAATGGTGTACCATAATGAATGATAAATAATAAGTTTCAAAATATGTTTATTTGCAAGATTTTACATATCATCATTTATCACTGTGATCATTTCATCTGAAGTATTTGTAAAATCTAAGAAGACAAAATTTTACACTAAAACAGTTTTAAAGAGTTGATTTTAAATTTAAGCTACGAGGAGTATGTAACCCCACATTTTCATGTTGTTTGAATTTATTTCTTTTTTAAAGTCAATTTTTAATAAAAGTTAATTTTTTGAATAGTCTTTCGCTGGATTCGAAAAGGATTCCGAGGGGTTCGGGGAGGGTTCTGCTAACTACCTAGGTTCGAACAGGATATTGCTGGGCACATGGCCGCATGGCCCCCCCCCCTCGGTAAGCCCCTTACTGGCAAACAAGGGCAGAGGGACTACAGAAAATGGATCTAGATTTCATCCTACTCATGTGACCTGACAACATTGTTCAGCAGTTACTACAGGCCGCTTAGCCAGGATTCAGAAACATGTACGAGTCTTTAACAAACAGATCAACATAAGAATAGTACTCTGACGTCTATTAGTTTTATTGGACATTTCCCCTTTACGTAACTCTGCCATCTTCGTTTTTAAAAAACGCATTCAGTGTATACAGTATCTAATATATATCGCTTCATAAAAATAGAAAGAAATAAGAGAAACTAAACCAAGAAAAACTTAAATTTATACCAAAGAAGGTTTTCAAAAGAAGGTACACTTCCTTGATTCATCCTACTGAAAAGATATTGAGGCTACTTCTAGTTTATCCTAATTTGAAAGGAGTATAGTACAATGTACATAAACTTTGTTTACGCCAAAAGGGATAAGAATATTACAGTGTACAACTAAGTATACCGGGATAAGTGCCTAACATCGTGCATCACTGTGTGCGATATAGGAGACACAAGTATTCTTTAAAGATTTGTGACATTAATCACAATCTCAAGGGGGGGGGGGGAATAAAAAACAGTTCCGAGTCCAATTCCATAACGCTGAACTGTGCGACATGAAGTAGCGGGGGATGGTGGTAAGTGTGTAGAGTAAATATTGATTGTTGCCAAATTTATAGTTTTTAAAACAGCAGGTAAATGCGACAGCTATGACACTGTCAACAACAGCTTAGACAGCTGTCGATCAATTAGCTGTCACAACTGTCAGGAGCATCAGCTGTCACTGCTGTTAGACGCTGCTCCTATCGCCTCTGTGAATAAATGTTGTCAAAGTCTAGTTATCTTCTGCAGCAGCGTTCCTGGCATTGGCGAAGAGCAGCGATGCTAAGGGGTTCGGGCAATCATCTTGCTGAAACAAATATTTCACTTTAAAATAACTACAGAAGTTTCATATTTTAAGTTTGACAAGTTAGATTTACAACGGTATTCAACCAAACTTTGCCCGATCAGGACTAAATTAGATTTACAACCGTATTCAACCAAACTTTGCCCGATCAGGACTAAATTAGATTTACAACGGTATTCAACCAAACTTTGCCCGATCAGAACTAAATTAGATTTATCTGTTTTTCTCTTTTAAACTAAATAATTTTCAAGTATTATCTCTCTATTCAGTGTAACCCGGACTTGCGAATTTAAGACAGAAACAAAGGAAAAACTATCTGAATTTAACCATTTCTGAGACAAAAGCTTCAATATTATTGATAAGTCACCATTGTAAATCAGACATGCTACTCTTAAAGCAGAGTCAATTTAATGTACAACCCACCCCCTGCCCCTGAAAAAATGAAGTTTAAAGTGTAATGTTAAATAAGTTTGTTCTCCAAGGGTAGGTAAACATAATTTCAAGCGACTCTAAATTTTAACCGAAACATGCTAAATTTCCAAAGATATCTTTATTCCTCATGCCCTTCACATACAAAACATATATATTGTCCCAAACTTATCACCACAAACATTTTCAAAACATAACTTATCATCACAAAACATATCACCTATAAAACGTATCACACTCAAAACTTATCAAAAAAATTCATGATCTAAAATTTCAAATCATTGAAATGTTCTAAAAAATGTTTGAAAATCCGTGAATTTTCAAGAGAAAATTCGGTAAACTCAGAATTCTCAGTTATCTGGCCCCTGTTCTCCGAGATGGAGGCTAACTTGTTTGTGAAGGATAGCCTGGGAGTAGGCGTTCCTGGAAACCAGAATAAGAGCAAACGAAGGTCACAGAACAGAGAAGACCTGAAGACTATGTGTGCAAGCTTCAAAAAGTGTACCCTTGACCACATATCTGTTCAATAAATAACAAATTGATTTGTAGTTATTTTGATAAGTTTTGGGTTTGATACGTTTTTTAGGTTAATAAGTTTTGTAGTTTGATATATTTTGCAGTTTGATAAGTTTTGTAGTTAGATAAATTTTGAAAAGATATGTTTTTGATATATTTTGTGGTTTGATATATTTTGTAGTTTGATATATTTTGTAATTTGATATATTTTGTAGTTTGATATATTTAGAAGTTTGATATATTTTGTAGTTTGATATATTTTGTAGTTTGATATATTTTGTAGTTTAATATATTTTAAAGTTTGATATATTTTTGATATATTTTGTAGTTTGATATATTTAGAAGTTTGATATATTTTGTAGTTTGATATATTTTGAAGTTTGATAAGTTTTGTAGTTTGATAAGTTTTGTAGTTTGATATATTTTGAAGTTTAATAAGTTTTGTAGATAAATTTTGAAAAGATATGTTTTGTGGTTTGATATATTTTGTAGTTTGATATGATTTGTAATTTGATATATTTTGTAGTTTGATATATTTTGAAGTTTGATATATTTTGTAGTTTCATATATTTTGTAGTTTGATATATTTTGTAGTTTAATATATTTTAAAGTTTGATATATTTTGTTGTTTAATATATTTTGTAGTTTGATAAGTTTTGTAGTTTGATATATTTTGAAGTTTGATAAGTTTTGTAGTTAAATATATTTTGTAGTTTGATATATTTTTGTAGTTTGATATATTTTGAAGTTTGATAAGTTTTATAGTTTGATATATTTTGAAGTTTGATAAGTTTTGTAGTTTGATATATTTTGAAAATATATGTTTTGTGCTTTGATATATTGGGAAAAGATATGTTCTGTAGTGATGATACGTTTAGTGACGATACGTTTTGTATGTGCTCCCCTTTTACAGATCAACAATACAAAATTTAGTGTGGTTTTTCTATCAATTTGTTTTGCTCGTCACGAATCCGCAAATCCATTATGTTTTGCATGATTGATACCGTTTTGAATCGGACTTGCTGCTTTTTTAACATGGAGCCTAGTGAAATTTTGTCCACTTTAAGAATTGACATATTACTCACACTGGATTCATATTTCTCCGGAAGCAGTTTTCTGTAAACTTCTTCAATGAAAACCTTCTTAGAGGCAAATCCTCCACCGGGAGCAAATCCTGTACAATATTACTGAGGTAAATATTTTTTTCAAAATATTAGTTTCTCTCCTCTCTTCTCAACCAATCAACCTATCAACCAATCAACCAACCAACCAACCAATCAACCAACCAACCGTTAAAAAGTCGATCAATTCAACCAACCAGCCAATCAGTCAACACTTCAATCAATTCAATTTCAATAAAAATTTACCTGTAACTTTCTTCTCCAGTAGTTCATTTAACTGCTGGTCAGCCTTAACTGCCGCGGGATCAACCTATTTAAAGATTAATTATGAATAAAAAGTTTTCAAAGCCGCCGAAAAGGATTTTTTTTTACCAAATAAAAAAATGCTTCAGTAAAAACTTGTAAATGCAAGTTAGCTTATATTTTAAGAAGAGCATGCAGATTTAACAACGATACTCGTCCAACCTTAAACCGATTAGAGATGAACATGATATCCTTATTTTTGTCTCGGAATTCACTAGAGTTTCTCTATTAGAATGACTTACGGATTATTTTTTCACACACAATTGTATTGCTGTTGAGAATTCAACCCTTTTTACGCTGGAAAACTACGATATCTTCCATATAACTAATCAGATAAACATGGCACCGTTGCAATCTCTTTGATTGGATTTCCATGATAATACGTGGACAGTATCTTTAATAAAAAAGATTTACCTTGGGGGCAGCGGGAAAGGCGATGATAATAATGCTCATGTTGTCTCGGCTCCCCTGGATAATAGGATATTTGTTATTATGGATCTGTTAGTTGTTAGATCATGGTACTGGACCAGTTGTTAACATGGTACTGTCGGTTGTTAACATGGTACTGTCGGTTATTATCATGGTACTGTCAGTTGTTATCATGGCAACTGTGAGTTGTTATCATGGTACTGTCGGTTGTTATCATGGTACTGTCGGTTGTTAACATGGTACTGTCGGTTGTTATCATGGTACTGTCAGTTGTTAACATGGCACTGTGAGTTGTTATCATGGAAACTGTGAGTTGTTATCATGGTACTGTCGGTTGTTAACATGGTACTGTCGGTTGTTAACATGGTACTGTGAGTTGTTATCATGGCGACTGTGAGTTGTTATCATGGTACTGTCAGTTGTTAACATGGTACTCTCAATTGTTATCATGGTAATGTTAGTTGTTATCATGGCAACTGTGAGTTGTTATCATGATACTGTCGGTTGTTATCATGGTACTGTCAAGTTGTTATCATGGCAACTGTGAGTTGTTATCATGGTACTGTCAGTTGTTATCATGTTACTGTCAGTTGTTAACATGGTACTGTCGGTTGTTATCATGGCAACTGTGAGTTGTTATCATGGTACTGTCAGTTGTTATCATGACACTGTCCGTTGTTGACATGGTACTGTCGGTTGTTATCATGGTACTGTCAGTTGTTATCATGGCAACTGTCAGTTGTTATCATGATACTGTCGGTTGTTATCATGGTACTGTCAGTTGTTATCATGGCAACTGTGAGTTGTTATCATGGTGCTGTCAGTTGTTATCATGGTACTGTCAGTTGTTAACATGGTACTCTCAATTGTTATCATGGTACTGTCAGTTGTTATCATGGTACTGTCGGTTGTTATCATGGTACTGTCAGTTGTTATCATGGAACTGTCAGTTGTTATCATGTTACTGTCAGTTGTTATCATGGTACTGTCGGTTGTTATCATGGTACTGTCAGTTGTTATCATGGAACTGTCAGTTGTTATCATGTTACTGTCAGTTGTTATCATGGTACTGTCAGTTGTTATCATTGTACTGTCAATTGTTATCATGATTCTGTCAGTTGTTATCGTGTTACTGTCAGTTGTTGTCATGGTACTGTCTTTTGGTATCATGGTACTGTCAGTTGTTATCTTGGTACTGTCAGTTGTTATCATGTTACTGTCAGTTGTTATCATGATACTGTCAGTTGTTATCATGATACTGTCAGTTGTTATCGTGTTACTGTCAGTTGTTGTCATGGTACTGTCTTTTGGTATCATGGTACTGTCAGTTGTTATCATAGTACTGTCAGATTGGTTCAGCCGTTTTGACGCTTTTAGGATAAAAAAACAGACAAACAAACAGTCAAGCAAAGTATAAATTTAGAATTCTAGACTTGTAGGGCGCTTTGCGCCCCCTTTCTAATTCAACTTTTAATTGTTGCTATAGCTTTGTACAATATGAAACAATAGCTAAAAAAAGTTTACGGATTACATAATACTTTTTCGCACATTTTCAAAAACAACTTAAATCAAAAACTTTTGGACACAACATTTTTGGGCCCGAGCGGTTCAGCCGTTATGACGTTTATTGGACACAAACGGACAGACAGACGATATGGAGATGCTAGCTGACCTTGTTTAAGCAGGTATCAATAACTTCATTGCAAATAGTTTCCAAGTTATCAGAGATCTTCATTCGGGCGGAGATAAAGTCACAAATATCCTGTAAAATAAAACATTTTCTGAACAGCTTTTAAGCATATCAATAGAAAGCTAGGACCCAGGGAATACAGTAGCAGCAACGCATCAAGTGTTTAATATGCACAAAGCCATAGTTAAAACATTTTTATTTTTGGAGGTCATTTTAGGTCGTTAGAGGTCATTAGATGGTCAAACACTAGATTTATTGCTGCTACTGTATTCCCTGGGTTCCTATCTTTCGTTGATATGCATAAAGCCATATTTAAAACATTTTCATTTTTGGAGGTCATTTAGGTCATTAGAGGTCATTAGAAGGTCAAACATTGGATTTGTTGCTGCTACTGTATTCCCTGGGTTCCTAGCTTTCGTTTGATATGCATAAAGCCATAGTTGAAATATTTTCTATTTGTGGAGGTCATTAGAGGTCATTAAAATTCAATTTTATTTTATTTTAGGAATTTCGATCACTAACTAGGCTTGCAGCCAAAACAATTGGAAGATTTGAACCAAAAATGAAGGCAGCCCCTCCCCCTACATCAAATGTGCCATCTCCACCATCCCCTTAAACCAATAACGAGTGTTGATTGCAGAAACCGAACAGCCAAGTAGAAGCCATGAAATTTTGCACGCAATTAACAAGATAACTCTTAAAAGAGAGGATTACGCAGAAATCAAGAAATGCTAAATCAAGAAGAGCTCTTAAACTTTCTATAAATTAACTTCAGAAATTAAATACATATTCTTGCGCGAAGCGCCCTCTAAGGCTAGAAAGAAGGGCGCGAAGCGCCTTGAATTTCTAGTTATATATAAATGATGAAATGATAAATAAAAAAAAAGAATAAAAGCAGTGCTCATGATTCGCAAAAATATGCGGATCCACGGATTCGATCCAAAGAGCAAAATATCAACCAAAACACACTAAAAACCATATTTACTCTTAAAATATAAATCTCAACTGTTAACTATTGAAAGATTAATAACAAAAAAATCTCCAATTAGTTCATAAAGAGTCACTATAAAATAAGAATTTTTAAATTTTAAAATTTTTCATTTGATCAAAATAATAAGCAAATCTTGAACAAATTTTCAGGAACTGATATTATACTTTATAATGAAAGAATGAGAAAATGAAAGAAGGAAAGAAGGAGAGGATGAAAAAAGAGAAGAATGAGAGGACCAAAGAAGAAAGAAAGAAAGAATGAAGAAAGAATAAGAAGACGAAAAGATAAAAGGAAGACAAAATGCGAATATGAAAGGAAAAGAAATGAGAGGATGAAAAGATCAAAGAGGTAAGGATGAAAGTATGAAAGGAAAAAAGAATGATGAAAAGAAAGAATGAAAAAAGGAGAAAGAATGAAAGGAGGAGAAAGAATAAAAAACAAAAAAGAATGAGAGGATAGAAGGATATAAGATTGAGAGGATAAGAATGAAAGGATGAAAAGATGAAAGGATGAAAGGATGAAATGATGAAAGGATGAAAGAATGAGAGGATAAAAAGATGAAAAGATGAAAGGATGAAAGGAAGAAAGGATGAAAGGATAAAAAGATGAAAGTAAGAAAGGATAAAAAGATGAAAGTAAGAAAGGATAAAGAGATAAAAAGATGAAAGAAGAAAAGAAAGGAGGAAAGAAAAAAATAATGATAAGAGATGAAAAGATTAAAGATGAAAAAAAAATAAGAATATATCAACTAATTATCAATTACAAAAGCAAAAGAATGACATATGAATAAAAAAACGATTCCCAAAAACTTAAAAACTAAAATAATAACAAATAAAACCTTGATGAAGAATTCTGGTTCCGGAGATACAAGTTGTTCAGTTGGTCCCTTGCCTTCAACATTCTTGTACTCAAAATCCCCCAGTGCTCTAGATACAGCCAGAGAACCATTTACTCGCTACAAAATACGCCACTTTCAACACCACAGTACATGCACAATATTACTCTAGTTTAAATTTTACGCATAAGTATAATAAAATCGTATTTATCTGATTATACATTTGAAATTCAAAACATTTTCAATCAGTGGAATTTGGCGTAGGTCAGAACTGGAGTATAGCGAATTTGCGTAGGTCGAAAAATACACTACCCTAATACATCTAAAAAGAAAAAACAGCTGGGATCAGAGTCCTAGGAAGCGCTAGAAGGGTGAGCGCGTTACCGTAACTCTATGTTTGGGAGCAAATTGCAGGATGGAGGCTATACGGATACGGTCCCCCCCCCCCATGCTATAATGGTGTATTTGTTTTCCTGAATCATAACAGTACCACCGGCATTCTGAATCCTTTCTCTCTCAGGTTCATTGGAGGGTTTATGATCCTAAAACGATTAATATTGAAGAAATGTAAAAACTTTTTATCATAATTTCTGGGATCAAGCCAACACATTAAATAATGACAATAGAAAAAAATCGGACACATTAACAAATTTTTTAATTGTTTGAATTTTCTCTCAGCTTTTATTATTGCGGTAAAAAAAGTAAGAACAAAGAATCCCATAAATTTTACATTTTGCTTACGATAAAATCAATAATTATTTAAACTATTTTGAAGTAATTGTTACTTCAAAGTTGTATTATGAAGTCTTGAGAGATGTTTTTAATTATATGTTCAAAAAAAATTACGCAAAGTAACGAAACATCTCACTTCACCATAGAAGTAAATAATGTATTTTGAATAGAATAAAAATATCAAGTTCATTTTTGACGAATTTCCCAACCTGAGTAGCCAGAGCTGGTTTACCGCTGACGCAGAAAACTCCTCTGCTGTCTCCACAGTTTGCTACGCAATATTCATTCATTCATTCGTCACAAAAAGTTAATTCATTTTACTTTTTGATTTGAATGAATACTATAACTTGAAGTGGGGTTGGATTGCTAGTGTGTGACACCAGTTCTTAGTTTACTGAAGTTAAGCACAATTGTCCACAGCCTGTAACTGGATTGGTGTCTAGACTGGTGTTCACGGGTTCGATTCCCGCACTACGCACAAACCTTTGGTTTCAAAAATATCTGAAGTTGACATCAGATTAAGCATTTAAGACCACCTGACGGATGTAGGAGGACAAGAGGGGTGGCTTTTAAAAACTCTCGCAGGGAAAAGGTGCGTGCTTTCTACTCAACAGGAAAGAAGCTTAAATTGGATTGATCCAAATGGATGATAATGAAGATAGGAAGGTGTACAAGGAGGTAAAGGCTAAGGTTGCCAACTATAGGTACCTGGAGGTATCCAGTCCGGACTTACAAATGATTGGGAGCAATGAGTGTGGTGTTTCTCGTCTGTAAGGCACCCGGGCCTCATTTCTTGTAGATGAATAAAAACCCATACAAAGGGTGGCCAAAACTTTTTTGAACCCATCCGTACAAAAATCCGTACATTTTAGAAGAAATCCGTACAATCCGTACAATTTTCGAAAAACAATCCGTACAATCCGTACAATTTTTTTTTTTTAAATCCGTACANTTTTTTTTATTTTCATGAAAAATTTGCTGAAATGAGTGAAAATTTAAAAAAAAACGGTGTATTTTCCAGGATAAAATCCGTACAATTTGAAAACAAATCCGTACAATCCGTGCAATCCGTACAATCCGTACAATTTTAGGGTTCAAAAAAAATCAATCCGTACAATCCGTACATTTTGGCCACCCTGCATACACGGCCAACCCAACTTTCGCGATAGAAAAATTCCGAGATTTGATCCCAACAACCCGTTCATGTACTAAAAAATCTCATTAAAAAAACTTTATTTGAATAGTTGCTAGGGAAATCCTAGGCCTCTGACAATATATCCCGATCAACACTGCAATGGTCAGCAGCTCCCGGCTCCTCATGGCTCACAGCTTATTAATTAATTTTTAGCTTTTGATTTAGCGGAAATTTCAATTACAGGAGGGATATTTAAACCATTTGAAGAATTGAACATACACAATAATTACTCTTTAAAAAAAAAAATACTGAATTACAATTTACAATTAAATAAAAACTATTTTAGTCTGTTAAAGATAAAGATAAAGAGTTAAATATGAAAGCCCCCCCCCCATATGGGAGAACCAGACCGCCCAAGGGGTTCAGTAACTTAAGCCCTGCCACCCCGGCCTCCAAAACACATAATGGAGAGATACTACCAGGAGGCGTGGCAGGATCAGAGTCCAGAGGTGTATCTTACCATTTAAAAAATTCGGCCCTTAAATTGGGGTTTCATGATATGAATTGAATAGCACATGAAACAACGAGAGCGCAAAAAGGATGAAAAGAAGTATGAATGAATGAATGCCTAGAATAAGATATTTATCAGTAATGAGAGCACAAACAGCTGTTGTTCCCGACTTATCCTCACCGCTGGCAACCTATAAAAAAGGCAAGGTCAAGTTCAAGGTCTTTGTCAAGTTCAAGTTCAACTGAAAGCACATAACTACTTCCTGGAGGGGTGGCAATATATCAACAAAACCATAGAAACATTTTTGCGGTCAAATATTCATTTTAACTGTCAACTAATGAGATGCCAAATCATCCTATGGCCGAATTTAAAGAATTTGAGCGGCGGTTTAAATTCAAGCCGCGGTTTAAATATGGTTGGTTCCGCTTTAGATTGTATCAAATGTTTCAAGATTTAAGCCGGCGCTGAATTTAAACCGAGTTTTGGCCGATTTAAACCGCGGCTCAAATTCTTTAAATTCCATCTCTGGTCGTTTAAATTAATTTCTTAAAGAAAAAGACGATAATTTTGAAAAATTCCAAAACTTTGGATCCAAATATCTTACAGATCTATAACAAAAATAAGATTGAGGTCAAAACTATTGTTTGGGCTTTACTTTAGCAACTGAACACGAAATCCACTAAATATAATTTGAAATTGGAGAGTTTAACCCTACTTTAATCTCTTAGGATGTACTTTCAGTTGTTTTGTCTCTTTCCTTATCTTATGGTCAACATTTGGCATAATGTATGAATAGCAGCAACTTTTTCCTAATTTTTTATGTTGAACATTTAATTTTCTTAAATTATGTAAAATTTTGACCTTGGCAAAAGATAAATGCAAAAAAAAAAACACAAAAACCATGCAGAAACGCGTTCTTAATTTTTCTTTCTTTCTTAGGGTTGAGAAATAAAGATGTTGCAAAATTCTATAAAAGCAAACTGAAAAATAACCGTTTTGTCAGTTTTTTTTTTTTTTTTTTTTTTTTTTTTAAAAAAAAAAAACAAAACTAAAAATTGCCAAGATGCTGGGGGGGGGGGAGAGTAAGCATCTTAGCACTGAAGTCGTAGATTTATGATAAAAAATTTCACTCAATGGTGATTATTAAAACTCACCTCAGGAATTTTCCTCAGCTTCTCATCTAACTCTAGAAACCCTTTGAGCATCCCACGCTTTACAGCATCAGTCATTTCATCCTAGTTTCCAATCAACAGTTGGTTTACTGTTGCATTTTCATATTTTTTGTTGCATCTGGATATCTTTAATTGCATTTGGATATCTTTAATTGCATTTGGGTATCTTTAATTGCATTTGGATATCTTTAGTTGCATTTTGATATCTTTTGTAGTAGTTAGATATTTTTACTGTCACACTTGGATATCTGTTGCATTAGGACATCTTAATTGTCAAATTTGGATATTGTTATTGTCGCATTGGATATCTTTACTGTAGCATTTGGATATCTTTACTGTAGCATTTGGATAAATAGTCGCAATTGGATATTTATATTTTCACATTCGGATATTCTAATTGTCGAATCTGGATATTTTCCCCCACTTAAAATTAAATAAGGATTTAGTTGTGTAATCTTGTAAAATTAGAAGGAAAATGTAATAAAGAAACAAATTTAAAAAAATCCTAAATAATTCAGTAATTTAACAATTTTAAAAACATGAATGATAAAGGAATCATGTTTTCAAAGCATGTCGATATGGGTATCAACAGATGTGTTATGAACCGCTGAAAACTGTCCGTTTTGATATCTTAAAAATAAGAATACAAAAATTTTTTAAGTCTCAATTTTAATTATTTTTCAGTGTTTAGAGATGGACATTATAATACCAATCTTAATTTATTTCAACGAATTTTTTATGGTTTACATAAGTGATTTTATTTACCACCCCCCCCCCCAAAAAAAAAACATCTCAATAGGTTGGAAAATTTAAAAAAAATATCGAAATCCTTTGTTAAACCAAGAGAAGTGGGGAAAGGTGGATTTTAGCATTTTATAAAAAAAAGTGCCACCAGATTTCACCCTTATTTAACAACCGTTATTTCCTTGGACAAAGTGTGTTCTTGTTGCAATGAACAGGTAAAATCATCATTAGTCCTGCAAAGAAATAGAGTTCATTGGTCCTGCAAATAAATATGATTCATTGGTCCTGCAAATAAATATAATTCATTGGTCCTGCATATAAATATGGTTCATTGGTTCTGCAAATAAATAGAATTCATTGGTCCAGCAAATAAATAGAATTCATTGACTCTAAAAACAAATCTAACTCTGGACCCAGCATGACCATCAAATACTCCGAACCAAGAAACTAAAAAATCATAATTTTTGTTTAATTTTTAAATATTTTATCTTTACCTAGATTCTTAGGGGTATATGTGTTTAAGGAGGGGTAATAATTTAAGATGCTCTGAAAACAATTAAAAAATTAAATAGGCATCAACAAAAAATCTTTCTTTAAATTCTTTCACAGTTTACAATCAGTTTCTGTGAATTAATGATGAATTTTGCGATGTGTTCCTTTAGATAAGTTTATCTTTGAGATTAGTTCCTTTAAGTCAGTAATAAAGTTTGAAATCTGTTCCTTAAATCAGAGTTTGCGACCAGCTCTTTAAATCAAATTTTCCAATCTGTTCCTTTAAATTAGTGACGAAGTTTGCAATCTGTTCCTTTAAACTACCTGTTTCCTTCTGATCAGGAATTCCTATAATTGCCGAATGTGCATCTTCCATTTCGATTCTCCATCCCTGTAATAATAGAATCGTTAGCTGGAGATCCAGAGAATTCAGAGATTTTCCAAACAAACCCATTCAGCTGTGGAGGGGGGGGGGAGAAAATTATTTGTAGTGATTAGGAAAAATTGGACATAAAAGTCAAGTTTGTTCATACTTTTTTATACTTCATTTGTTTTCTCTTAAAATCATTTAACCTAATTCAGTAAAAACGTTAAAAAGAATTAGCAAGCATATATATTATACAAGTTCAAGGAAAAATAAGATGTTTCTATAAAAATTTACACCCCTTTATTTCACAAAGAAGTAAAACATTTAAATATTGATTTATATCGCATAAACTAACTTTGTCCTGCGACGGAGATTTTAATCTATATGGTTTGGAGTAAATTACCCCCACCCCCTCTTTTTATAATTATTTACACCTTCTTTACACGGAAATTAAGAGAAATTTACTTTACTAAGGGTTCCTGGAAACAAAATTGGTTGAGGGAAAACGTGGTTAAATATATGCGAATTGGCGAATTTTTTCACAAAAACTTCGCAGGGCAGGTCGTTACTTTATTTAATTGTCCCAAGGGACGTGATGGGTCGGTAATGTTGATCAAAGGGCGGTAAACCTAGTCTTCTTGATTTTATTAACCTGCATAGAGGAGAGACCATATCTGAGCCCACCTCCAATCTTGGACTCATTATATTTCTCCGTCTTAGGTTTATCTAAAAAAGCTCCCATTTTAACTGTCAAGTCATGGACATGGTAGGTTTTCTGAAACAAGATTATAACAATAATGATGAAGAAACTGGATTCTACAGATTTTAAAGAATTTTTTGTTTTTGCTGGGGAATGGTCAATTTGGCCCTAAACTAGTGCTAAATAAATAATTGTGCTAATCTCCAGTTAACAGATGAGAGATCAAACGGAAAAAGATTTTGCTATTACATTTATTTGTTTGTTTTTAGTTTTAAATTTTTATACACTAGTCTAGTAGCTCTGTGTTTGAGATTCTAATTTTGTTTCATTAAAAAATAATGCCACTATTTTAAATTATCTTTGGAAATCTACGAAAAGATTTGGTGTGAAATCGCCAGAACAAAAAAGAGCATGATTTTTTGTTTGTCTAAGAAAACCATAATACTGGTTAAAACATGTTTTTGTATACACAATACTTATTAAGGTGTCCACAAAAGAATACTAATTTTAGAAAATGGCGCGCGTGATGAGCATGGTAACTTTTCCCCTTGTAATTCCTAAAAAAAGTCGGTACCTCTTAAATTCTAGGAGATAATCGCCACCAATTATTCAATTCAATCAAATAATTATCAATTTCTTCGTTTTCAATCAGAGAATTCCTATCTGTTGATTTTTTTTTATAAAAATAAATGAATTCGGTTCAAAAAAACCGTCCCCAAAATGCTTGTTTTCTAGAAAAGTACATTTTTAGCGGTTTTTTTGGATGTAGCTCGATTAAAGTTTGAAAAAAAAAATGTCAACGGATTTTTATCTTTCTGGACAATTGCGAAGAAAATGATATGTGACATGATATATTCAAGAAATATTTGTTGGGAACTGTGTAGGTCTTTTTCAAACTTCAGCAGCGATTATGTTTTTTACTTTTAGAGATATTGACGTAAAAATTTAGATTAGGGCTTACGGTACACATTAGAATGGGAAAGTCTACCGCGCACATCTATTTTCAAAAGTTGGTTATCTTTGGACACCTTAATACTCATACTGTATTATACCAGTGTTCACAATACTCATACTGTATTATACCAGTGTTCACAATACTCATGTACTGTATTATACCAGTGTTCACAATACTCATACTGTATTATACCAGTGTTCACAATACTCATACTGCATCATACCAGTGTTCACAATACTCATACTGTATTATACCAGTGTTCACAATACTCATGTACTGTATTATACCAGTGTTCACAATACTCATACTGTATTATACCAGTGTTCACAATACTCATGTACTGTATTATACCAGTGTTCACAATACTCATACTGTATTATACCAGTGTTCACAATACTCATGTACTGTATTGTACCAGTGTTCACAATACTCATGTACTGTATTGTACCAATTGATGAAGGACTAGAGAATACAAAACCTGCGTTGTATCACGTGTGGAAAAATGGACTAAACTAGTTTGTTTGTTTACATTGATTCAATCTTTTTAATAATTTCATCAGTAAACTCGGAGCACTTCCCTCTTCCTCCCAGATCTCCAGTTATGACTTTGCCTTCTTTTATCACCTAAACAATATAAATATATGTTTACTTAACATAACATTATAATTTGTTTAAAATGGTTGAGTCTTTTTTGAAAATTAAATCTTAAAATAGATTTTCAAAACAGAGATAGTTCTTAAAAATTCTTATCTACATTTCCAAATTTTGATCTTACTTTTTCCGAAATCAAGTAACAACAGGATAATATGGCTAACATCGATACTTCCTTTTCTAACATCGATATCCCCTTTACTAACATCGATATCCCCTTTTCTAACATCGATATCCCTTTTCTAACATCGATATCCCCTTTTCTAACATCGATAACTCCTTTTCTAACATCGATAACTCCTTTTCTAACATCGATACCTCCTTTTCTCACATCGACATCCTCTTTTCTAACATCGATACCTCCTTTTCTAACATCGATACCTCCTTTTCTAACATCGATATCCTCTTTTCTAACATCGATATCCCCTTTTCTAACATCGATATCCCCTTTTCTAATATCGATATCCCCTTTTCTAACATCGCTATCCCCTTTTCTATCATCGATACATCCTTTTCGAACATCGATACCTCCTTTTCTAACATCGATACGTCCTTTTCTAACATCGATATCCCTTTTTCTAACATCGATATCTCCTTTTCTAACATCGATATCTCCTTTTCTAACATCGATATCTCCTTTTCGAACATCGATACCTCCTTTTCTCACATCGATATCCCCTTTTCTAACATCGATACCTCCTTTTCTCACATCGACATCCTCTTTTCTAACATCGATACCTCCTTTTCTAACATCGATACCTCCTTTTCTAACATCGATAACCTCTTTTCTAACATCGATATCCCCTTTTCTAACATCGATATCCCGTTTTCTAACATCGATATCCCCTTTTCTAACATCGATATTCCCTTTTCTAACATCGGTATCCTCTTTTCTAACATCAATATCCTATTTCTAACATCAATATCCTATTTCTAATACCATATCCCCTTTTCTAACATCACCAGCAACTTTTCTAACAACGATATCTCCTTTTCTAACATTGATATCCCATTTTCTAACATAGATATCCCCTTTACTAACATAGATATTTTCTGACGTTGGTATCCCCATTTCTAACATCTAACATCGTATCATTGAATCAATATTCCGTTTTCTTACTTCGATATCCTATTAATATCCACTATAAAAATGATCGATATCCCACATGCCTATCTCGATATCCTCAGTGCACAACAAATTTGTCATTAGGATGAAATACTGATAAAAATAATTCTAGTGCAGCTAGATAGCAATATACTGCTAGGAGGGGGGAGGGCAGCTAGATAGCACTACACTGCTAGGAGGAAGGGGAGGGGGGGCTTATCATGCTTTCTCTCAACTCAGGCCTAAAACTGACACTTGGCTTAGGTCTGACTCATTCCAAGCCGAGCANNNTGGGGGGTTAAAATGATAATTTACCAAATCTTAGTGGAAAATTATTTGCTCAACTTAAAACCTACATTTCAGCCCCCTACCCCCTCCTTTGCGATAAAACATAAGTACATATCTGCATTTGACAAGTTGTCAGTTCTACGAATAAGAAAAATAGTTATGAGGCCCCACCTCCTCCCACAGAGCGTTCATTAAAGAAAGGGGTGGGGGGAATAAATAAATTTAATCACATTAGGATTAAATTAAATTTCACATTTAAAAAAAAAAAAAGCTAAAATGAGGTTTAATGATAACTTTTGTTATGTCTCAAGAGGTCAGAATTTGAGTATGAAATATAGTTCATCTATAACACATAATCTTGATCCGACAGTTAACACTTAAGAATATTTAATTTCAGGATAATATGCTGCTACCTCACAAGTTTTCATTATTCGTGTCATTGGCTTTGAAAAATGGATATCCTGAGGAGGATATATGTTGCAACTAACTGGATGGTCAAAGGATTTACAAAACAAAAGTTTTTTTTAAATTTCGCAATGAGGAACTCCGAGTACACACCTGGAATGCTGCTGCTTCAATTTTATTAGCGTACTCTGGCAGCTGCATATACCGGAGCATCATTACACTGGATAGAAGAAGAGCTGTAGGGTTGGCTTTATCCTGCCCGGCAATATCTGGAGCAGTACCGTGTACAGCCTGAATATATAATGTAAATAATTGTATAGCAATATCTGGAGCAGTACCGTGTACAGCATGAATATATAATGTAAATAATTGTACAACAATATCTGGAGCAGTACCGTGTTCCGCCTGATTATATAATGTAAATCATGGTATAGCAATATCTGGAGCAGTACCGTCTACAGCATGAATAATGAATATATAATGTAAATAATTGTACAGCAATATCTGGAGCAGTACAGTGTCTAGCCTGAATATATAATTTAATTTAAATAATACTAAGTTTACAGCAATATTAGGGACAGAACCATGTACAGTATGAATATAATTTTTAGCAATATTGATAACACATAATGAAAACAGTTGAAAAAAAGAACACAACAGAAAGTAATTTTACCTCGAAAATAGCTCCGTCAGTACCAATATTTCCGGAGGGCGTAAGTCCCAGACCTCCGATCAAACCAGCGCAAAGGTCAGATAAGATGTCTCCGTAAAGATTAGGCATAACTAGAACGTCATACATACTCGGATCCTAAACCAGAATAATTATTGTTAACCTTCACGTTGATTAGGGATTAATTTTATTCTAGGCCCTCCGGTGTCCCTGGTTGTACGGGGATTATAGGTGTTGTACGCTGACCCGGCCCGGCGCAGAGCAGATGTACTGTCAGCTGTTGTGTACTGTGGCCCTAGTGGGGCCAGTCCGCCGGAAGTATCTTCAGTATACTTTCAGATCGTGTTGGTGTAACATATGCTGTACAGTGTACACTATTGTTTCATTTTATAAAAGTTCCGGTTTTTAGTTTTTTTCCAGAACTTTCTCAAGAACACCTGGAACTATTATGTATTAAATTTTATTTTATCTACATACTTTTTCAATTTTTATTTATTTCCTATTTCAAATTTATTTATTTATGTACTTATCCACTTTTTCAAATTTTCAAATACCCTCCTCCCTCTCCCCTCTGGACCTAGCCTCCAAAATTGCCTCCATCATGAGAACTGGAGTTATCCTCGAGTCTGTAAGCACTGTAGAACAGTGCATGACTAGATGGCCAGCGCTAGATGAGGCAGGGGCAAGGGGTTCAGATGCGACCCCTCCATCCCCCCCTACGCTCTGGCCTGCCCCACGCTCGTACTCTCTGCCACCTCAGTGTAAGTCCCTTCCCCTTATAAAACTTTTAAGAATTTTTGATTTTATCTTTATTTTTTTAATTTTCCTCCTTGGACTCAATTACATGGGAATTACATCTTATCTGTCTCTTTTTACAAGAATTATAGTTCTTCTCCCCCCCCCCCTGTTTTAAAATCCTCTCATTATTTAGAGATATAATAGAACTCATTTTTCTTTGTACTCAGAGTTATATTGGAACTCTAATAATTACCTTTGCTCTCAGAGTTATAATGGAATTCTGATACTTACTTTTGTTCCCAGATTTATAATGGAACTCTGGGCTCTCTCATTGAACCCAAAGTTATATTGGAACTTTGGAACTATATTAATGAATTAAGAGTTATATTGGAACTCTGGAACTATCTCAGTGAACTCGGAGTAATATTGGAATTCTAACCACCTCACGGCACTCAAGAGTTATAATGGAACTCAAGAATTACCTCAGTGAACCCGAGAGTTAAATTGGAACTCAACTCAAGAACTATCTCCTTGAACTCAAGAGTTCTATTGGAACCCTGGAATAATCCCAATGAAATCAATATTATATTGGATTCTGGAATTACCTCCAAGAGCTCAGGTCTTTAATGAAACAAAGAACTTTAATCTCTCTTTCCTAGGAATATGCTAAATTCTCATCGATATTTGCTCGAGAGCGTGAGACCTTTAAGTCATATGTGAAACTATATGATAAACAATAAGAAGATATTGTCGATTTTCTTTCTAAAACAGTGTTAAATATCGTTAATTTCTTTCATTGTCTTAAGACTATCTGAGAACTTTACGAAGATATCATCGATTTTCTTTCTAAAACAGTGTTAAATATCGTTAATTTCTTTCATTGTCTTAAGACTATCTGAGAACTTTACGAAGATATCATCGATTTTCTTTCTAAAACAGTGTTGAATTCCGTTAATTTCTTTTATTGTTTCAAGACTATCTGAGAACTTTATAAAGATATCATCGATTTTCTTACTAAAACAGTGTTGAATTCCGTTAATTTCCTACATTGTTCCTATAGTTTAAAAATTAGCACTTTCGATTCATTAAACTTCAAACAAGATGTAAAATCGAGTTAAGCTGTTGTTAACAAGCTCAAGTAAACTGTTTATTATCAGAAAGATAAGGATTACAGTTTCTAACATTGCATAAATGTTCTATCAATTTCTTATAATGGTAGAAGTAGCTCCACGAGAATATATTTTGCTAGAATTTTAAAGTTTGGGTACGAGTAAAAACGTCGGACGGTACAAACATAAGACTTACAAACGTCGGACAGTACAAACGTCGGACCAGTGCAAACGTCGGACCAGTACAAACATCGGACCATTACAAACGTCAGACTGGTACAAACGTCGGACCAGTACAAACGTCAGACGGGTACATTTATAAGGAAAAACGTCGGACTAAGGAGGAAAAAATACATTTGAATTTTCAGATTAGAATTCTTGTAAATTCGCAATTTTCTCTAAAAAAAATTCCCAATGTTTTTTTGTTAAAAATTCATAATCTCACAAAGTCTGGATACATGGACGAGGAGACTGCTAACTATATTGATTTTAAGCAGGGGGGACGGCACCTACTTGATTCAAATCAGTTTGAATATAGGGTTACAAAGAAGAAACCCAACAAAACCTATTACCAATGCATTCAAAGGAAAAACAATTCTTGTCCTGCAGGAGCAGTTGTAAACAATGAGAATGACAAGATTATCATTTTCTTGGGAGAGCATACACATGCCAGTGATCTTTTGAAGAAAAGAGTACGTGAAATAGAAAAACAAGTAGTTAAAGAAAGCTCTAGAAATAAGCAATAAGTCCACGAACTGTTCTTGGAAACATCTACAACATCGGGTTGCAAAGATATAGGGATTAAACTGTATGCTCTTGTAGAATTCATAGTTTAAAATTGTTTAATACAATGGTCCATTCAAAATCTACCAAGTCCGACGTTTTTTCTTATAAATGTACCCGTCCGACGTTTGAACTGGTCCGACGTTTGTACTAGTCCGACGTTTATACTGGTCCGACGTTTGTACTGGTCCGACGTTTGTGCTGGTCTGACGTTTGTGCGTCCGACGTTTGTACTGTCCGACGTTTGTGGCATCCGACGTTTGTGCGTCCGACGTTTGTACTGGTACCAAAGTTTGTACAACGTGTTTGAATTAAAAAATAATCATGAGTTGAAATTTTTCTTTAAATCACAAAATTGTTAGACAAACCATATCCACGTTTAACCGCCGTTGCCACTCAATTGAATTCAAAAATGAAAACCTAAATGAAGGGAGGCGAGGTATAACGTATTTGAGCTCACTTTTCTTTTTCGAGAGGGTTCGAGACTTTTTTTATGAGATTTTTAACCAGAGCGTAGCGAGGATTAAAAATCTCATCAAAAAAGTCGAATTAAGAATTGTTTATGTAGTTCTTAGGTTTACCTGAACCATATTTAAGCAAACTGTGTCCAGATATTTTTCTTCAAATCTAATTTCAGGATATTTTTCAGCTGCCTCTCTAGAATAATAACACTTATTGTTAATTTTAATAAAAACCCGGAAATATTTAATTTGAAATTGGCGGGTGGTAATAATTTTACAGATTTAGGGAGCAAAAGAGACCTGTAAGTTTTATAACCAATGAAGCATTAAATTTTTTTTAAGTGCTGATCATCAGCATGCATAACACGAGGTTATCGATTTATACCACTCCAATCATATATAAGCACATAGCAGAGGGTTAGAATTGGATATTAAAACAACATTAGGATTAAAGACGATTCGTTGGCAAGTAAAGATCGCGAACAAAAAACCGATGTTAATGAATTTTTTTAATTAACTCAATAATACCTCAAGCAAGCAAGAAACTAAATTTCTTCATAATAAATAGATAAGGGAAATGAAGATTTTTATTAAAACACTGCATTCAAAAAACATAGAATCGTAAATATTCGTTAATTATTTAATTAATTAATTCTATAAATCAGCATATCGGCATTTAAAGAGGATTTTTTGCAACTATTCAAATTTTTGGGATTTTAAAAATGCTGAATATCATTTGTGGTCACGGTCTAGACTTGTGAGCCTGATATTCTGCGAAAACTCCTGTTTTCAATTTTCTTATTTTTAAGGCACATGAAACCTAAGGTAGAGATGGGGGTCCAATACCGAAACTAGTCAAAAATCGAACACTCAATGTTTAGGATAACGATTAATAATAAACCTGCAACATCTGAGGAAAAGACCATCCGACATCCGCATAATATTAGCTTTGTGGACTGCAGTCACCTGTACATCAGGGGTATACGTTATGAAGAGGGACCAGGGGGAGGGGAGGTCTAGGGTTAGACGGGAAATATACACTATACAGTAGTGTCGAGTGTTTCACAAAATTTTAACTTAATGATTTTTTTCCATATTAAAATAAATATTCAGAAAAAAATTTATTTCAGCAAGCGAGGATACCTAATTTAATCTTAAAGGAAGTGACGGACAATGTATGGTAGTTGAACTGAGAATGTAGAATTGTTCAGAATATATTTAGGAATAATTTAAGACCTACGAGAAGTTTTTACGGTGCATATTTGTTCAGCAAGATGTAATATGCACTCTTTGCAATAGCGCAATTTCAATCTTTAAAATCCTCATAGATTTTTTTAGTTTTGAGGGATGATTTTGAGAATCGGTTTTAAACAAATTTTTACTAACGACGACAAAAATGTAGTAAAAAATTCTACAGTTAACTAATAAGAGGTTTAGGAACAGGTTGAGAAAATAAAAATTTACTATTATCATCGAAAAAAAGTAATGTTGTTCAGTTATTCGTTTCTGTACTGTCTCAATGTTCAAACATTTTCTGTAGATTTCGTTGAATAATTTTGAAAAGACGACATTTGAAGAATTTGAAGAAATCTGCGAACAAATTCATGAAGAATAATAAATTCAATATAATGATGAAAAGGAAAAAATTGATTCTTATATTAATTTATTTCCATTGAGAAAGGTTCCTCAAAATCTTATCAGTTTACTTAAGAATTTATTTTACATTTTTTGTCGTCGTTTTATAATTATTCTAAAACAAAACAATTCTCAAAACGTAACCACCCAAATTCATGATGTTTGAACGTCGACTCTGCGCTAAAACTCGGTAATTATTTATCAATAAAACATGTTGCAAGTCTCTTAACAAATTTCTCCACAATACTACATTCTCAGTTCAACTACCATAGATTGCCGATTACTCCCATTAAGTCAGTCCTTAGGATTCATTCAATTTTGATGCGGATCCGGATCCTGGATCCTCACTGGAAAGAAATGAATCCGGATCCGGATCCAGAGCTGAAAACTTTAGAATGAAATATCCAGATATCCCGTCGAATAATTAATCTGGAGTTTAAATTCATGTGGAGAACAAGCAATATTTAATCTGGATATTAAGGATTTAGGAGCTTCTCTGGATATTTCATTCTAAAGTTTTCAGCTCTGGTTATTTAAAAAAAAACTTACTGAATTTTATTTAACAAGGCAGAATTTTCAAATTTTGTCCTATTTCTTAATGAACCATACATAAATCAGGACATTTTTGTAATCTCTTTTTCAATAGTTCAGATTTGGGGTTGGAGAGTAAATTTTCTTTTTTTGCAGTTTTTTATCGATATGTTGCGCCTTGGATCCGGATCCGTGGATCCACATATTTTTGCGGATCCGGATACAAGAAGCTAAAATCTTGCGGATCCAACAGATCTGGATCCTATGCACTAAGGATGTAGAAATGATTTTACAGGAAAAATATCCACTATCAATATTCCAGGTAAGTGAAATGTCCAAATGAAGTCAACTGTATAAAATAATTTAAGACTTGTATAACCTTGCTTCTTCCGTTGTTCTTAGCATATTCAAACGCATATTCAGCAACTCTCCTAAACATTGAATTAAAATTATTTTATTCATTTTTATTTCGGAATTTTTAAACTCACTTTTTTCATGCTTAAAGGGACTGTAAAGGGAAAATGAAAGGGGTATAGGCTGAAACCTGAGAATCTGAGGAGTTGATTGAGACCTATCAATAGTTCTAATTGATGTTCCTATCTCGAGAAATTGTTATAAAACTGTGTCAAAATTATACAAAAAAGTATATATGTAAGATTTTTACAAGATTTCTAGTATTAAACAGATAATGTTGAACAAATACGCAACCAATCTGAAAACGACGATATCCCAGAGGAGACTGAGAATCATAGGGTTGCTCCTGTTATTATTTGAATTTCATAATTTTTCATTTTTATTAGATATAATTGATAATGTTTTTTATACGTCTGTATCACGTGACCAGTATACTGCACTACAATTGAAGGGAGTTCTAGTCACATAATACGGACGTATATTTTACATATATATACGTTTTGGTATAATTTTGACACAGTTTTAAGTCAATTTCTCGAGACAGGAACATCAGATAGATGTCTTACAGGTATCGTTTAACTCCTGAGTATCTCAGGTTTCAGCCTATACCCCCTTTCATTTTTCCCTTTAAACTTCACATCAGAAAATACACATAACATTATCAGCAAGCAATAAGATTTGAAGGTTTCGAACAGATATAAGAGAATACAAAGATCTATTAAAGGCTAGAATATGCGATATTTTCCACAGGAGGTTCCATCAAGTGTACAACATCCGCAAAATATTCCTTTTCTTATTATTTGTAATTACTTGAAAACGTAAATTGAGCAATAGCCTGCAGATAGAAAAGCACATCAGCACAAAGAGATGAACACCAATTATATAATATTACGAAGCCTAGTTTCAATTAATTCTCTCACTAAGTTCAGATCAGGGTGTATATTTTTATGAATACCCCGGACCTGGTTTATTTATTCTTTTTTATACTTTTAACTCAAAATAATACAGATTCAAGAATCTTGATGAATACCTAGATGCGTTTTCTGTGATGAGCTTGATAGACTGAACGACCCCGTCAACAATCTCGTGTTCGATACCAGAGTACTCACCTTCGGTATTCTCTCTACAATCACAAAAACAATTCAATTTTAATAAATGGGAACGTAAACATCTTAAAACCCTTTATTTCTCAATGAAAAAGAAGAAAAAATAGAATTTTTGAGCAATGATAAATTAAAATTTGATGAACTATTAAAAAAATATAGTTTAAAAGAAGTGTATTAAATTAAAATAAAATTAGTATTAAATAAAACTTATAAAAATATTATAGTGAGACACAAAAAACATGGAAGAGGAAAGGCCTAATTAATTATCAAAGTGCTAAGACAGTGCTAATAATCTATTTACTTTTTATGCGGATGCGGATCCGCCCTGGAAAAATGGATCCGGATACAAGGGTTAAAACATTTTTACAAGATTTACTGAAACTTCCTTACAAAGCAGAAATGACAATTTTGTTTTCTTTCTTATTTTCGCTTATTTCTGTGCTTAAACTTAAACCATTGAGAGATCGGGAAATTTTATTATCTCCTTTTTTAAACAGTTCAGATTTGGGGCATGAGAATAAAACGTGTTTTTTTTCTTCAGTTTGCCCCTTGGATTCAGATTCGTGGATCCGCATATTTTAGCGGATCCGGATCCAGGAAGCGAAAATCTTGCGGATTCAATGGATCCGGGTCCTCAGATATTTGAGCACTACCAACACGAAAGTCAAAACGTAAAAATAAGATGGCTTACATTTACTCTTCCAAAGTCCTAGTTCTACGGGCCCATTGTAAAATAATTAACCAAACATAAATTTTATAATATTTTAAAAATGAGGAAAAATCAATGAAAAATGAATTTGTTTCCTGATTGTGACAACATCCACATCATCATACAATGTCTTGAACCCCTCAATGGACTTGCAGGGACGTACGTTTGCGTACAAGTTGAACTCCTTCCTCAACTGCAGGTTAAGGGACCTGAAACCCTTGCCAATAGGGGTCATCAGGGGACTCTTTAATCCGATCTTGTTGCGGTTAACGGAGTCAATGGCGGCCTGAGAAACAAGATATTTACCTTTTAAATTCAAAGTACACGATAATAATAAAGTATGCAAATTTTAACTAATAGAGTATTAAAATGAAAAATAGGACATACACATGAAAAGAAGAATATAATTGTAACATAAAAAGTAGGATATAAACATAAAAGTAGCAGTGCTTAGGATCCATTTAATTTTGATGCGGATCCGGATCCTGGATCCGCACTGGAAAAAATAGTCCGGATCCGGATCTTTAAGATTTACTAAATTTTTATTTAAAAAAATAATTAAAAAATTTTTTGTTTTATTTTTTTTTCGCTTATTTTTATCCTAAACCTTTATGAACCATTCAGAAATGAGGAAATTTTTATAATCACTCTTTTTTCATAGGTTCAAATTTGAGTTTATGAGTAAAAAAGCGTTTTTTTTTTTGCAGTTTTTGGTTGGTTTTTTACCCCTTGGATCCGGATCCAGGAAGCCAAAATCTTGCGGAACATTGAAAATTAGGGTACAAACATGAAAAGTAGGATAAAATCACGAAAAGCATGAAACTTGGTACAAAATTATGAAAAATAAGGATTGTAAATAGTACGTGAAATTAAGGACAAAATCATGAATAGTATTAGTAGGAATTGTACATAGTACATGAAATTAAGGACAAAATCATGAATAGTGTTAGTAGGAATTGTACATAGTACATGAAATTAAGGACAAAATCATGAATAGTATTAGTAGGAATTGTACATAGTACATGAAATTAAGGACAAAATCAGAAGAGCAGGTATTGTACATAGTACATGAAATTAAGGACAAAATATGAATAGTATTAGTAGGAATTGAAACTTAAGGACAAAATTATGAAGAGCAGGTAATGTACATTGTACATGAAATTAAGGACAAAATCATGAATAGTAGGGTATATACATGAAACTAAGGACAAAACCTTGAAAAATACAACAACAAAAAAACATGGACTGAGTTTATCACCTGGGGAATTCCCATTGTTCCGTCGGCATTTCTGATCGGAGCAACATCAACAGGTTCCCAGGCAATCGGAACTTCGGCAGCCGCAAAGATCTTTTGGACAGCTACTGCAATTTCAGGGCCTGCAATAAAAATTAATCTTAACCAAATTATTTTAAAACTTTAATTTAAGTATGTGGGGAAGGCAAATTAAATGTTAACTAATTTCCTTTAATTGAGCGCATTTTGGACACCCAATTGAAATGAAACGAAACATTTTCGAGCAAATCCAAGGGTAGTTTATGATTGAAAGTTTCGCCTTGATGAACTCATAACTTGAGAACCCTGCAGATAAAATATCCTTAATTCCTTGTCTGAAAATTGAATGTTTGTACTGTGGTTTCCAAAAGATTTGTACTGTAATAAAGAAAATGTACATTGTCAATCATTTTTTAAATAATATCTTCCTCAAAACAGGTTTTAAAAGGTTCGATGAAAGGGCATTAAAAATAATTACAATCCAAAGTATTCAGTCCCTTTCAGCTAGGCTTACCAATTCCGTCTCCTGGAATGAGAGTAACAGTCCTAATGTCTGACATGTTACGGCGGCAAGGACCGGCGGCGGCGGGCAAAAGGCGTTTCAACAGAGACATTGTATCCAGCTGAATAATAATATTATTTGTATAATAGAAAATAAATGGTGCTCCTCAAATAGAGTATACAATATAAAAATTTGCTGATCAAACAAATATAAAATAAAGAAGAGCTTCCAATAAAATTTCTACATGACAATAAATCAAATCACCATGGCATCAACATAAATATAAAATAACCATGCTTGACTTCGCAAACGGTTATCACAGTAAAATCATGTAAATAAATTTTATTTTTATTTCTAAAAGTGATAAAACACGAGCCTAAAATACTAAATTCACTCAGCTGATATTACATATTCGAGTCTAGAGCACTGACATTCGAGTCTAGATAACAAAAAATGCAATGCTTCAGACTCAAATAATTTTTTTCTCTACATTTTATTTTATTTTAAAATGATTATTTTAATGTTTTAAAAATATTTTACAAAATAAATTGGTAATAAATTTTGGGAAGAATATTTAAACATGGCGACAGCTTTCCTTCAGAAAAAAATAAAGATGTCTACTTAGGAATGTCGCCTTTATCACAAATTAAATTGCAATCGTCGTTGATTTAAGTAGAAAGTTTTGATTATTTTTTTTATGTAAGTAAAATTCAACGTTTTAAAATTCGAAATAGTTTCACATCAGACATTTCAAAACTTCACCATTTTGTCTAAGAAAGAAATTTAAAATGACTTTACACTCTTTGTTTCATTTGTGCAGATTTTTCTGGGGAAAAGAAACCGGTTTTTATTGACCTAGGTCATTCTTTGCCTTGCTTGCCCTAGGCCCCACAGCGTACAGGTGTACTCTCTCATGTTCATAGTGAACTCCCAGATCTAAACAAACATAAAACATGATGATAGCTGCATAAAACCAAAAGCAATCATTATCATACAATGTTTTACAAGAATTCTAGAAGGAAAGAGTTATAAATTATTTGAACTGTTTTGTGCGTGCGTTTTGAACATAAAAGTCACAATTACAAATATTAATAATATATTACAATGGATCGGTTTAAAGTGATCGAAATGATCGGTGAAGGATCATTTGGCCGAGTATTCAAAGCAGTTGAACGAGACACGGGACAGACGGTGGCATTGAAATTGATACCGAAGGTACAACCATTTATTTATTAAATTTTTTAAAATGCAGGTTTGTGTGTAAACACCAAGAAGGAGATGGGACAGGGGGGGGGGGGTTTCCGTTTTCTTGTCGGGTCCGGCTACGCGGCGATTTTTGGACCCCCCCCCTCTCCTATCAATTTTGTACATGAACACTTGTTTTTAAGCAAAACTATTGTTATCTATTTCTAATTCTGGGTCGAGCGCTGCGGCCAAAACAGACGTTCAATTTCAACAATTTTCAACACAATTAGTATTTATTGGTTATGTAAGGCTAAGACACTTTCTGGCCCGAGCGCTGCGGCTAGAGGGCCGAGGTTAGGACAGGCAAGGGGGCCGGGCACTGCGGCCACAAGAACAATATCCATATGAGATACATGTACAAAATTGATATGTCAAAAATCGTATACTAGGAAATTAACTACTTCTGCAGACCGCAGACCACTGAAAAAGTTAGGTTAAGATACCAGTAAATGGGTATATAGAAATTTTATCAATTAATTATCAATTACTTATTAATTAATGAAATTTAAAAAAAACATTATTCTATATCATCAGCACAACACAAATTGGACTATTAATTTTTTAATATCATTGAATTATTATTATTTAGGTTGGTCACTCGGAAAAAGAAATTTCGTCTCTGAGATCAGAGTTCAAGATTCAAAAAGAGCTCAGTCATCCCAACATAGTTAGGAAAATTTGTTAGCCTTGTAATTTTGTTATATTGCTTATGATAATTAGAATATTATGACAGATATAAATTCAGTCGATTATAGAAGACAATTAATTCTGAGAAAGTTATTGAGATAAAAGACTGTCAATTTTCAGGGGGTTTTTTTATCAGAGGTTCGGAAATCATATAAAGGTTTAAGAACTTGTGCTGTAGAATGTTGGATGCTTTTGAAACTGAGAAAGAATTGATAAGTGTCGCGGAGTTTATTCCTGGTGAACTTTACAGGTTATATGGGGTATGGGCATTCCTTGTGAATTTTACAGGTTATTAAGGGCAGGGGTATTCCTGGTGAATTTTACAGGTTATAAAGGGCAGGGGTATTCCTGGTGAATTTTACAGGTTATAAAAGGCAGGGGTATTCCTGGTGAACTTTATATATAAGGAAAATTAAGGATATTTTTGGTGAAAACATGTAGTTAAATTTACTCATAGAATACAAATACAGAATGCGCCTACTGAAGTTAGCGTTAATAACAATACAATAAAGACAACTTCTTGATTTGATTTTTCATTTATAATAAGCTTTTTTTCCATTACAAGTTTACAAGTAAACAAAGAAGCTTATCTTTGTGTCCATGTATATGTGTAGCCATGTTTGAAACTTGGTTTGAAATCAAAATTGAAATCGAAAGTCGCCTTTATTGTATTGATACATACGACGACGACTGTAGAATATAGGTAGGAAAGAGTGAACCTAGAATATAAAGTGTTGGATGGGTTGTAAACTAAAGTTATATCTATATCCAGGTTATTTGATCTTTACAAGCTGGAAATGGGTTACAGAAGGTTACCAGAAGAACGGGTTCAGGTTTGTATAGATAAATCCTAAATGGTACTATCGACGGAATTTTCAGTTGACTTCCATTTATTTATTTTTTAGTATGTACTCGTCGTCTGATCGATGATGACGTAGATTTCCTTGTTTTTCCTTGTCAAATTTGATTACTTTTAATTTGGGTTGCAGAGACTATTTAGAAAATTGTCAGAAAGTTCTTTGTTAACGTTACTCATATAAATTTGTATTAAAGGGTCGTATCCCGTACTTTGAGTAGAGGGGGAGAGGGGGCCCTTGAAAATCACAAACCCTTCAAATATTTTAATAGTTTTAAAGGAATTTAAGACAATTTAAAAATGATGCTTTATATAGTGTTAAGCGATTATGACAATACAATGAAGACGACATTTTATTTAAGTTTTTAAGTTGATTGTGTAAAAGCTTTTTTTAATGATAAAATATAAATCAATAATATTAATATAAATCAAAATTTAAATCGAAAGTTGTTTTCATTAATTGATATAATCGCCTACCACTGCACTAAAACTAAAATTGTCAGAAACTGCTTAAAATTTTATTATTATAAAAATTATTAGAGTTTGAATTGATTAAAAAATTAACAAGAATTAATTATTATCCAACTAATTTAAGGAGATTTGTGGTGATCTACTCTCTGCATTACACTATCTTCATTCTCATAGAATACTTCACAGGAACAAACACATACGAAAACCAACAAAATTGTACTTATCAATCATATATGAAAACATTATATTAATAATACAAAAAATTTGACAAAATGTATACAAATATTAAACATGAAATGAAAATAGCTTAAAGGGAGTGTTCGCGAAAAATGAAAGGGGGTATAGGCTTAATGCGATCAAAAGGCGCTTTTGATCGTTACTAATCTTACTTCTATCTGTTGCGTCTCTTAGGAGAAAATTGTTAAAAACGACTAATACCGAAGAACGTAGTGTCCAAACAAATTCAGAAAGATGCAACATTCAACTCGGATCGTAAACAAATCAATTTTATTCCAAACAAATCATTCAGATATTACAAACAATTGTCGACATCGATTATTTTTCGACGCATTCGTAAATAGTTGATATTTCATAATATTTTGTATCTCAGAGTTATTTTTCAATTTCGAGGATTTTTGATAATGAAGACGACATTTTCATATTTTCCAGGAATGTTTGAAAATCCAGCGCCAGCGAAAATTATTTTAAAAAAAACAAAATCAAAAATATTATGACATATTAACTATATGCGAATGCGTCGAAAAATAATCGATGACTACTGTTTGTAATATCTGAATGATTTGTTTGAAATTAAATTGATTTGTTTACGATCCGAATTGAATGTTGCATCTTTCTGAATTTGTTTGGACACTACGTTCTTCGGTGTGAGTCGTTTTTAACAATTTTCTCCTTATAGACGCAACAGATAGAAGTAAGATTAGTAGCGATCAAAAGCGCTTTTTTATCGCATTAAGCCTATAACCCCTTTCATTTTTGTGCGAACACTCCCTTTACTAAGGAAAAAGAGATCTGAAAAAGTCTGAAGTTTTATATTGTGAATTTCAGGATCAAGCATTGATCTCCATCTTGCAGAATTTTAAATTTAAAATTTAGAATTTTAATTTTCTAAGATGTTTATTTTGATTACAGAGATATAAAGCCACAGAACATTTTACTGGATAGGTATGGTATAATAGATAAACTTGAGTCATTTATTTCAATTTGTTTTTAATAAATTACAAAAATCATTTTAATTTGTATTTGTCAAATGAAATCTCATACGCTTTAGAACTTTCCCCTTATGATATTGGATCATCTAATTTAGCGTAAAAATTCACACAGATTTTTAAAGAAGCATTTAACTGTACTTCTTTCTGCTTTAGATTTCTTACATTTGATGATAATAGCATTCCTCCTTTCAAATTCATGGCTATTGGACAGGGGAATGGCTAAAAAATAACTTTAATTTTTTCATATTTGTAGCAATGGACGTGCCAAACTTTGCGATTTTGGATTTGCGCGAAATCTAGGAGTTCACACTTTAGTGCTGACATCCATAAAGGTAGAAACTAGAGCACAGACTATATAGTGCTGACATCTATAAAGGTAGAAGCTAGAGCACAGACTATATAGTGCTGACATCTATAAAGGTAGAAGCTAGAGCTCAGACTATAGTGCTGACATCCATAAAGGTAGAAACTAGAGCACAGACTATATAGTGCTGACATCCATAAAGGTAGAAACTAGAGCACAGACTATATAGTGCTGACATCTATAAAGGTAGAAGCTAGAGCACAGACTATAGTGCTGACAACGATAAAGGTAGAAGCTAGAGCACAGACTATAGAGCTGACATCTATAAAGGTAGAAGCTAGAGCACAGACTATAGTGCTGACATCTATAAAGGTACAAGCTAGAGCACAGATTATTTTAGCGCTCACATCTATAAAGGTAGAAGCTTTAGCACAGAATATAGGGCTGACATCTATTAAGCTAGAAGCTAGAGCACAGACTATATAGTGCTGACATCTATTAAGGTAGAGTCTAGAGCACAGACTATATTGCTGACATCTATAAAGGTAGAATTATAGAGAACAAACTCTGTTGGTGACATCTATAACGGTAGAAAGCTAGAGTACAAACTCTGGTGCTTACATTTAAAAGGTTGACAGCTTAAGTACAAACTCTGGCGCTGACAGCTATAAAGGTAGAAAGCTAGAACACCGACTATAGTGCTGACATCTTAAAAGGTAAAAAGCTAGAGTTAAGACTATAAAGTGTCGACCCCTATAAAGGTAGAAAGCTAGAGTTAAGACTATAATGCTAAAGTCTATAAAGTTAGCAATGTTTCGGATCCGTATCATTTTGATGCGGATCCGGATCCGGATCCTGACTCTGATACGGATCCGGATCCGGATCCGACCAAATGATACGGATCCGACCGGATCCGCATCCGAAACACTGAAAGTTAGAAAGCTCACAGTATAAAGGTAGATAGCTAGAGTACAGACTATTAAGCAAACAAGATAGAGGTAGAAAGCTAGAGTACAGGTTATAGTGCAGACATCTATAAAGGTAATAAGCTAGAGTACAAACTTTTGTGCTGACATCTTTAAGTGACTAGTTGTGTATTATATTTGGTAAACAACTGCACAAATGCACATGTGCACATGTGCACAGGACACCACTGAACATGAACTGTGCATGTACTGTACATTATGGCTATGTGTACGCCACTAGACATGTACTGCACTACAATATGTGGTTCACCACTTTACACATGCTAAGCTATATTACGTCTATTGTTACACCACTTAACATGTACTGTACTGCTGGTTACACCACTTAACATGTACTACATTATGTAGAGGTTGGTACTCCATGGTGCAGGTACTGTACTGTATTATGTCTAGGGTACACCACTGTACATGGCACCTGAGCTCATTGAGGAAAAACCATACGATCACACAGCAGATATTTGGTCGCTAGGTAATACAATTTTGTAATTAGTCACATTTCAATCAGTTAAATAATCACATTTTTGATAAAAATTATATAATTCACCTTGCACTAGTTCCGAAGTTATCTTTGATACATTTTAAAAACATGTTTGAGAATTTTTGTTTTTAAAACTTTCAAACTCATTCAGGGATTTGTTTTTTTTGTAAGCCAGAAAAAATAAAAATAAATCAAGATTAGTTCAGAAACGATCATTTCGTAAAATCCCTTTAAAACATTAGAAAATTATAGGCAAAAACTTTTTATTTTTGAAATATATTTGTCAAAGTACAAAAAAATTGTTTTTTAGCCTTAAATAAAACTTTTTTGGAACATCGATAAACGGAAAAATGAACGATATTCAGCAGTTTAAGGTGCATCCTTTGATACCAATATCAACAATCAACATGTTATGAAATATTGGATAAATCTACCGTCCCTCATGATCTCACTTTTTAAAAATCATTAAATACTGAAAGAGAGTTAATTTTCAAAAAAAAAATTATAAATGTTGGTGTGAATTTGTTACTGTATGATTTATTTATGGTGCAAAAAGGATTTAACATTCACTCACAATTAAATAGTTTACCCTTACTTTGTTATTGTAAAAATTGTTAAAAGAAACTGCTGGGTTTTTTTGTTTTTATATTTCTATTTATTTTTTAAAGGATGTATTGTATATGAACTTTTAACTGGTTATCCGCCATTCTCCACCTCTTCACTTTTTCAGCTAATAAAAAAAATAAGGTTAGTTTGGTTTTAGGGCTAGAACCCAGATTACACCAGCCTAATACAAAACAAAATTTTGGGAATGTTGGCGCTGAATTTTCTTGGAGATTTTAATGCTGAATTCGGGAGCAAGGAAAAGGATACATGTGAATATATTGCACCTTCCCTTTTTTTAAGTTACATCATCTTAATTTGTTCAACCTAGTTTTGGGAATTAAATAGTTTGTTTAAATTTATTTGGCTTTATAAACGCAAATTTATTACAAAATTGATAATTTGTTGTTGATAAATAATCGATTAATACTCGATTATTATTAACGAACAAGTGAATAATTAAAGATATTAATTCGTTGATAAATATGATTGATAATCTTGACGGATAAATTGATTAACTTGCTAACTATTAATAAGATAGAAAATTAACGTACAGAAATTATGTCTGAAAAATCAATTAAAATTACAAGTTTTGTTTGAATTCCAATGAGCATGTTTCCTAAACTTCTTTATCAACTAAAAATTTAATTTTATCTTTCTTTTTATGTGGACTTTGGTTGCATGGCAATGTAATGCATTGGATCAAACAAATCTTTGGTAAAGCATCTTTAACATTAAATATTTCTCAGTTATTTTTAGACAAAAGTGGGTAATTTCTTAACAAATATTCTATGGACCTCTGTAGCCCTTCTTTTAGAAAAAAATAGAAACTTTCTGTGATGATATATCTGTCTTAACCCGACCTTCCTAACCTTACCTGGAATTTTACAATCAAGGGAATTTTCTCTTTTCCAGAAGAATGGTCGGGAAGAACTTGGGATCAAAAGTTGTCTTGACTGAGAATGATTTTAGCCCCATACATTGGCTTTACTAACAATTCAATTCCTTCTATTGGTTAGATTTAAAAGTTTAACTTCCTCTCTTGGTTAGATTTAAAAGTTTAACTTCCTCTATTGGTTAGATTTAAAAGTTTAACTCCCTCTATTGGTTAGATTTAAAAGTGTAACTCCCTCTATTGGTTAGATTAAAAGTTTAACTTCATCTATTGGTTAGATTTAAAAGTCTAACTTCCTCTATTGGTTAGATTTAAAAGCTCAACTCGCTCTCTTGGTTAGATTTAAAAGTTTAACTTTCTCTATTGGTTAGGTTTAAAAGTCTAAATTCCTCTATTGATTAGATTTAAAAGTTTAACTTCCTCTCTTGGTTAGATTTAAAAGTTTAACTTCCTCTATTGGTTAGATTTAAAAGTTTAACTTCCTCTATTATAACTATTAATTACTAATTAACCGGGAGATTAAGGGAGGATAATTAAATTGAGGGGAAAACCACTTAGCCGAGGGCCTCCAAGACCTTTTTGGGGTTCTAAACCTCACGAGCGTAGTGAGGGAGGTTTAGAACCCCAAAAAGGTCGAGGAGGCCCAAGGTTAAGTGGTTTTCCCCTCAATTTATTTATCCTCATGAAAACTCCCGGTTAAGTAGTAATTTATCGTTTAATCTCCTGTTCAACAAAATAACCAACCGTGGGGGATAAAATAATAATGAAATCAATAAAACTATCAGTTATGATTTTAATTCTCCTATATCTTACAATGCATATGGAAAAATATTTAATAAGCAAATTTATTGATTTCTAAAAATAGTAATTGGGTTTCTAAATTTCTCAATATTTTTGTGAAAACTTTGCAACATTTTTGTGAAAACTTCGCAAAAGATGTATAGAAATTCAGAAACTTCTCATTCAAGAAAGAGCTTCCGTACCATTAACATGTCATCCATCATTGATCTCAAATCTGCTCTTGAGCTTTTAAAGCCGGATTATAGAAGAAAGGTAAGAACTAAATTGAAAAAGAATTGTCTGTAAATTGATATAAATCAATAGATAACACTAAACATGGTCACCTTAAAAGGAAGAGACTTTATTTAGGACCTAAAACTTTAAATTCAAAAAAAGGTTTAAATGGATTCTTGGAAAAAGTCTTTAATTAAGTTACATATCAGTTGATAAAAAATGTTTATAGCTTCAGGAAATCAGGAAAAAACTTTTTTATAGTTGTATCTGCATTTTCAATCTTTGTGGGTAACCTTGTACATTGCACAATAGATTAATATTACATAGTACAATCAAGAAAAATAAGTTGTTTTTTAACAAATATTGTTGATTTTGATTCTTGCAAACAAATATTTGTTCCTGAATTTATATTTAAATTAAAGATTGAGTATGACAGATAAGATTTATTCATATTTTTTTAGGTCATAATCATTCTAGCATACTTTGGAGGGCTTCGTAATGTGGATTGTGGAGTTGATGGACCTTCAAATTGAGAAGATGGTGAAAAAGAATGATGGGATGCTTGTAACACATTGTAGGTCGAAACAGCGCTCAGACAAGAAGGAAACCAAGTTCCTAGTTCCTAACGATGGGCCAGTAAATTTTGCAGCTGTTATTGATGATTATCTGAACGTGATTATATGTAGCCTTGGTCATTTCAGGGGTCGTGTATTTTTTAAGGGTACTCCTGCTGCATATGCTGACCAGCATATGGGGAAAAATCTTGTAAGTAAAGTGCCATGTAAAATGGCAACAGTTCTTGGTCTAGATAATCCAGTATCTTTTACATTTCATTCTCTACGACGCTTGTCCGCCGCAGCAGCAGCTGACAGCGGAGCATCCGTTCAACAGCTTATGGATTTTTATGGATGGTCTAATCCGAGCATGCCTCAAGAATGTGTATCATCCAGCAAAGCTTCTGTAAAATCAATGGCTGATAAACTTCAAGGACCTTCTAATCAAGTAGAAAAAACAGAGGTTAGCGAAGTCAGTATAGAGAATATTGAAACATGTTCCTCAGCTTCACCTCCTCAGAGTAGAAAGCCCTATATGTGATTCAAAATGCAGACAAAATAATAATTATCGAACATTTTCATGGGAACAACTTTACAATGTAATTATGTAAACCCGAAAAGAATGATGAAATATAATATATTTGATGACAGCTCAGTAAAGCTGTATGTACATGTTTTGATCTTTCCTAGATCAAATATTAAACTAGGTGTACGTGTAGTTTACTTGTTTCAACTATTTTAATTAAAATTAATTGAGAGAGCGATAAATGTAAATATAAAATTGAATTAGAGAAATATTTATATGATAAATCTGTATGGATCACAGGGAGGATAAGTAATTATCCTCCCTGTAAAGAGGGAGGATAAGTAATTATCCTCCCTGTAAATGGGGAGGATAAGTAATTATCCTCCCTGGAAATAAAAAAGGAGGGAATTAAAGGTTGGTTATATTGTTGAACAGGAGATTAAAAGTTTTACTCCCTCTATTAAAAGTTTAACTCCCTCTATTAAAAGTTTAACTTCCTCTATTGGTTAGATTTAAAAGTTTAACTTCCTCTATTGGTTAGATTTAAAAGTTTAACTCCCTCTCTTGGTTAGATTTAAAAGGTTAACTTCCTCTATTGGTTAGTTTAACTTCCTCTATTGGTTAGATTTAAAAGTTTAACTCCCTCTCTTGGTTAGATTTAAAAGTTTAACTTCCTCTATTGGTTAGATTTAAAAGGTTAACTTCCTCTATTGGTTAGATTTAAAAGTCTAACTTCCTCTATTGGTTAGGTTTAAAAAATTAACTCGCTCTTTTGGTTAGATTTAAAAGTCTAACTTCCTCTATTGGTTAGATCTAAAAGTTTAACTCCCTCTATTGGTTTGATTTAAAAGTTTAACTCCCTCTATTGGTTAGATTTAAAAGTCTAACTTCCTCTATTGGTTAGATTTGAAAGTTTAACTTCCTCTATTGGTTAGATTTAAAAGTTTAACTTCCCCTATTGGTTAGAATTAAAAGTCTAACTTCCTCTATTGGTTAGATTTTAAAGTTTAACACCCTCTATGGGTTAGATTTAAAAGTTTAACTCCCTCTATTGGTTAGATATGAAAGTATACAGTGGCCTGCTCACCTATCGGTGGAAAGTAGAAGCTTCCTTCAAGGAGTTCTAGAGAAGGAAAGTAGGAAAAGATTGAACTGGCCTGAGTTGGCTTTGCATCCTTTTGTCAAGGTGAAAACTAAATATTCAATAATTTATAATTTCTCAATATTTCAAAAAAAAGCTTCCGATTTTAATGGTAAATTTCAAAACATGTTTACTTTATCATTTCTTCAAAAAAGAAATTTCTATATAATAAAATATTTGTCAATTTGGTTTGTTTAATTTTTAGGACAGAGTTTGTATTCTAGCAGGATCAGAGAGTGCCCCTCTCACATCCAACCTCTCAGAGAGTCAAGAACTAGCCAAGGTACGAAATAGAAATCCAAGGGTATATTTTAACTAGAAATATCACCCCACCCATCCCCCTTCCCTTTTCAGAAATAATTTTTCCCCTGTAAATCTGCACATTTTTGAAGTTTTTTTTCTTGGCTTAATTGGCGTATAAATGCCTTTTCAACCATAGGGAAAAATTGTCAATTGATGCCCATTTGCAATTTTTAATCTTTCTTCCAAGTCTTTGAAATTTTTCTTTCAAAGTTTTCCTTATCAGATATTTTATTTTTTAAAAAGATGCACTGTGAAACAAAAATATATTTTAAGTTGTCTTTACAATAAATGCTTTCATAATAAATGTTTTTGTTCTCATGCATTACAAAATTATTCTTTAAAAAATTAATCAATGTAGTTGGTTTAACTGTTTTAGGGTTTCCTTAAGTTTTGTTCACAATTCTACCATTGTTTTGTTTTTTTTATAATATTTAAAAATTATATTTTACCCAACCATTGCATGTTCGGTCCGATTGAACTAAAATTTGAAGCTAATTTCTAGTGTTTGATAAGAGTTATTGTTTCTTTTGTTATCTACATATATGTATATATATATATTATATATATATATATATATACATGCATAATTTATATATAAATAATTTTATAAATGTTAGCTTTAGCTGGCCAAAGGGTTGGACCGAATTGGCTAAAAAAATTTGAGGAAAGCTCTGGGAATCTTGTGGGTAACATAGGCTAAAAAAATGAACTTTTTTTCTTGACAAAATTCTGATTTTTTCCACGGGCAACGCCGTGCACTTCATCTAGTCTTTGATATTTCTAACACTTAACAAAAGGATAAGATTTCCAAAAACATACTTTTACTCAGATTGACCGTAAACGTAACCTCAACTTGCTTTCCATGCAAACTACAAAGATGGCAATGGTACCCTTAAAATCTTGGGCTGATCAAGTATGATTTTGAAAACTGATTAATTTCTTTTTTGGTTTCTCTACAAAAGTGACTTGCGGATTTCTAGTGCAGGAAAACAAACAGGAGTTATCAGAATTAAACACTTTAACCCCTAGCAAAACTACATTTTAGGTTAATTAGATTAAGGTTTTAAGAGTACCATTGTGAATCGGGCATTGTCATCTTTGCATGGAGGGTTACTTGAAATTAAGCTTACAGTTCATTACATACTTCTTAGAATCTTCATCTCTGAAGTACCATAGGTTTTGGGTAATCTTTAGCATTTTAGAATAATGTTAATTACTTATGAATTCACAATTAAATGAGCTTAATTTAAATGAAATTATTTCTAACGATTGATAGATTGACAGATGTTAATAATATTGTAATATTTAAAGTATAGGTGACTCATGCTAAAAACCTCCCCCAGCCTCACACCTTTATCTCTTTGTTCTTTTAATGAATGCGGAGTAGTTAACCTGAACTGATTCATTAAGATTCAACAGTGCACCCCAGATCCTTGAATAGAACAGACGTATGAGCCAAGCTCCGTTTGTTAAAACGAGGCTGGGGGACACTTCATGGATAGCTCTAAGAAGGCTTAAAACATGTGGACTTACATGATTTATCTTATATGATCATATCTTCAGGAATACAATAAACCATTGATGAGACAGATATCTCAGGTTACAACAGATCAGAGGAAGAAACCATTGATGAGACAGATATCTCAGGTTACAACAGATCAGAGGAATAAACCATTGATGAGACAGATATCTCAGGTTACAACAGATCAGAGGAATAAACCATTGATGAGATAGATATCTCAGGTTTACAGTAGAATCAGAGATATGTGGTTCCACCTCAGTACAGCTGGTTCAACTACCTACACACTCTAATATCCCAGGTGTTCCTATGGTTAGAAACACTAAAGGCTCCGAGGATTGCTGGAACTATAGAATGGATAATAGAATCAGAGCAATGTAGTTCCACCTCTATACAGCTGGTTCAACTCCCTAAACCCTCTAATATTCCAGGTGTTTCTATGGTTAGAAACACTGTGGACTCAGAAGATAATACAGGCCAATGAATCCAGGTGAAAGGAGATCATGAGGATCTATAAAGTAGATGGGAGATCAACTGAGATGCAGAGCATCCTACAAATCAAAGAGATATCAATTAGATGGGAGATCAACCGAGATGCATAGCATCCTATAGATCAAAGAGATATCAATGAGATGGGAGATCAACCGAGATGCAGAGCATCCTACAGATCAGGGAGATAACAATTAGATGGGAGATCAACAGAGATGCGTAGCATCCTACAGATCAAGGAGATATCAAGTAGATGGGAGCTCAATCGAGATGCAGAGCATCCAACAGATCAAGGAGACATCAAGTAGATGGGAGAACAACCGAGATGCAGAGCATCCTACAGATCAAGGAGATATCAAGTAGATGGGAGATCAATCGAGATGCAGAGCATCCAATAGATCACGGAGATATAGAGCAGACTGTAGATCAACAGAGATGCAGAGCAGACTACAGATAATGTGGATACTGCAGATATTGCAGATATGAAGGATACTGCAGATATTGCAGATATGAAGGATACTGCAGATATGGAGGATACTGCAGATACTGTGGAGACCAGAGATCCAGAGCAGATTGATAGAGAGCTAGGATGGATCACAAAGATCACCAGCTATATGAACCACAGGAGAACTGCAAGTATGAGATCATAGATCTACAGCAGATTGACAGAGAACTAGGATGATCATAAATCACCAATTACAAGTATCACAGGAGAAGATCATAGGTCTGAAGCAGATTGATAGATAGCTAGGATTGATCAGGAGATCACCAGTTATATTATCTATAGAAGGATCAGCTGAGACCACATCTAGCTCAGCAGGGAACAGAGGCTCAGATGAACTACCGAGGGACTCTTCCTACATAAGGGTCAGTGGGAACTTGCCTAACCACTGAGGGACTCTCCATATATAAGAGTCAGTGGAGGCTTGCTTAACCACTGAGGGACTCTTCATATATAAGAGTTAGTGGAGACTTGCTTAGCCGTTGAGGGACTCTTTCTCTATAGGAGTTAGAGGAGACTTGCTTTACCACTGAGGGACTCTTCATATATAAGAGTTAGTGGAGACTTGCTTTACCACTGAGGGACTCTTCATATATAAGAGTTAGTGGAGACTTGCTTAGCCGCTGAGGGACTCTTCCTATATAGGAGTTAGTGGAGACTTGCTTTACCACTGAGGGACTCTTCCTATATAAGAGCTAGTTGAGACTTATCTTACCGCTGAGGGACTCTTCCTACATAGGAGTTAGTGGAGACTTGCTTTACCGCTGAGGGACTCTTCCTATTTAAGAGCTAGTGGAGACTTGTCTTACCCCTGAGGGACTCTACAGATATATGGAATATGGTTTAATATAAATAGATATTAACAGATATATTTGTACCAATAAAATGTAGATTGATAAGCCCACTTATTCAAGACCTTGAGAGATAGATATTATACACAAGATGAGAGGTTTGGGTGAATTATGGATTGGTACTGGGAATGAAAGTGAAGTCTTGTATTAACCTTCAAAGATGAGGGACAAGGATTGATCTTGATTTCCCTAGGATTTATGTCTGGGATTGTAACGATATCAAAGGATTAAATATTACAATATTACTATCATAAATATTCAGGAGATTCAGCGCCAGGACAAAGCAAAACTTCTGCCTGGAAATTCCCAAACGTTAATTAGGTATTTAATCCTATCATTTTCTCTCAGTAAAATAAGAATCAATGAAAATTAAAACCCGGCCCCTGGGATTAACAAGGGGGGAGGGCAGAAGTCCTCAATTTGTAAGCATCGCCAACCAAACGTGTTTTGCGGCATGCGCGCTCCTCAATTTGTAATCTCCGCCACCTCAATTTGTAATCAGGAATAAAAATGTTAACATGAAATCGTTTATTTCTATGAAATAAGACCATATTGACCTCTTTCAAAGGTCCTTTGGTGTACAATATTTTTAAAGCTTTTTCTTTTGTTGTTTATTTCGAAAATAAATCTTTATATGTGCCACATGAAGCACTAGAAATAATTAGTGAACTTGATACTTTATTTCACTAGTGGTCGGGATGAGACTGATCTTTCAAAATTTTCTGTTCTTTCTATCCATGTAATTAGTTTTGTTGTAGATGTTGAACTCGAGTAGGCGAATACAAAAATCTAAACACTTCAAAGGTTTTTTGAAAATATCTTTTAAATGGAGATGATATTACTTTGCTCGGGGTGAGATAAATTTTAGTAAACAGGCAACCCTTCCTTTTAGAATCTTAACTTCAATCATCAAATGCAGTCATTAAATTGGCGAATTGGATCTAAGATTCGGCTCAAATAATCTATGCCTTGTTTCTCAGTTTTTGTTGACCAACCCAATTGTAAATTTAGTTTAAGTCAATACATATGCCATGAAACCCCGATAATTATTATTATTATTTACAGTCAACCTACAGTCAAAGAATACTGTGTTAAAAATGCATTAAATTAAAATCTCAAAAACAAGATTTTATGTTGATTACAAATTGAGGAGCGCGCATGCCGCAAAACATGTTTGGGTGGCGGTGATTACAAATTGAGGACTTCTGCACTCCTCCCCTCGCCCCATATCAGGTTTCCCGTGAAATAATGACCTAAATTTCAAGTTGGGAATTGGAATAGCGCTCATTTACATGGACTCAACACAATATTCACAGCTTAAACTTTTAAATTGAAGGATTTATTTTAATAAGAGTACCCTATAAACCCTTGTCTCATCATGATATGGAAGATATCGTCGTAACCACAATTGAAAATCAACAATTTTTAAAAGGAAAATCCTGGAGCTTTTAAGGGTACAGTTGTGAATCGAATTTGCAGCTCTATAAATAAAGGGTTACTGAAAATTACGACTATGACAGCAATCCAGATAATTGTGCACATGTTTCGATCTAATCTTCCCAGATTTTGCTGATGTAAAAATCCAGATAATTGTGAACATGTTTCTATCTAATCTTCCCAGATTTTACTNTACTGTACTTTACTGTACTGTACTTTACTGTACTGTACTTTACTGTACTGTACTTTACTGTACTGTACTTTACTGTACTGTACTTTACTGTACTGTACTTTACTGTACTGTACTTTACTGTACTGTACTTTACTGTACTGTACTTTACTGTACTGTACTTTACTGTACTGTACTTTACTGTACTGTACTTTACTGTACTGTACTTTACTGTACTGTACTTTACTGTACTGTACTTTACTGTACTGTACTTTACTGTACTGTACTTTACTGTACTGTACTTTACTGTACTGTACTTTACTGTACTGTACTTTACTGTACTGTACTTTACTGTACTGTACTTTACTGTACTGTACTTTACTGTACTGTACTTTACTGTACTGTACTTTACTGTACTGTACTTTACTGTACTGTACTTTACTGTACTGTACTTTACTGTACTGTACTTTACTGTACTGTACTTTACTGTACTGTACTTTACTGTACTTTACTTTACTGTTCTTTACTGTACTGTAATTTACTGTACTTTACTGTACTGTTATTTACTGTATTGTAAGTTACTGTATTGTACTATACTGTAGTTTACTGTATTGTAATTTACTGTATTGTACTGTACTGTACTGTACTGTACTGTACTGTACTGTACTGTACTGTACCGTACTGTACTGCACTGCACTGCACTGCACTGCACTGCACTGCACTGCACTGCACTGCACTGCACTGAACTGTACTGTATTGTGCTTTAGAGAGTAAATCAGCTTCAAGGCCGGCCACACAAACTTCGTAGATTCTCTGATGTCGGGCAAACCTCGGGAATACTTCTTGGTGAGCATTAGATTTAATTTTAATATTTTTTTTCAGTTCTGAAATTGATTTTTTTTGTTTTAGGCCGCCATAATCCAAAGTTGGCCAACCGTAGAATGTCTGAAGCTATTCTACCAAGTATGGCTCAGGCCCACTACTTGTCTCCTGAACAACCTCTTCCCTCGTCAGCCCACCTAGGTCAACATCAACCTGTTCCTCCGCATAGACATCCTTTCCTCCTTCAACCCCTATTTCAGGGCTCTAATCTACCTTCAGTCTATTTAGGTTAGGGTGTATATATTCTTTAATTTACTGGCTCCGGGGTGGGTTGATTTAAAATATTTTGGGAGAAAAAGATTTGCAATTAAATATTAATTATCAAGTTAAGCTCCAGGTTTTAATTTTTTCTCCAAAAAAAATGAATTACTTCATCCTGAAAATTATTTAAGGGACTGTACGCGTAATTTCAAGTGACCCTCCATGCAAAGATGTCAAAGCCCAATTTAAAACCTTCGACTGATAAATGTTGTTTTTTGGCGGATAGCAATAAGACGAGGATTTGATAACGACTAACTATATTTTAAATATAAAGTTACAAAGTTAGAAAAATATATATCTCCTGGCTTCTGGAAACTCCCCTATTCTTTCTCCTTGCCGCGAGAAGTTCTCTAAGGAAAGACAACTTTCATAGCCGCCACAGTTTGACTTATTCTCACTTTCTTATGGAACACTTTCCTTTGCAAATTTTTTAAGTTTTAAAAATATTAATATCCACTTTCTAGAATTTGCAAAAAAAAATATTTTCTTTTGAATTTTTGGAAACCGTTTTTAATGAAAAATATTCTGTTATGTCAAGTTACACAAGAAGCGTATCAACTGTGTTGAGGTCAAACTGTATATTTAAACAAAGCTATCTTTACTCGATGAACAGTCAAAGGTTTATAGGGTACCAATGTAAACCGTTACCTTCTTTGCATGGAGGGTCACTTGAAATTACGCTTACAGTTCCTTTAATGTCCCCCAATTCAGCGGAAAAAAAGAGAAAGTATCTACAAATAACTATTGGGAAGGAGAAATACTTCGGAATGGGAACCGTGGGGAGATGAATGGGTGATTTCAAAATAATGCATTTATACCCCGTATCCAGGACAACAGGTTTCCTTCCTTCCCAACCAGTTCCTTCATTCAAATCAAGTCTACCAGAATACTGGAGTTCACAACCCACAGATTAAAGCTTCAAACCAACAGCTTTTTAATCTCCAACCTTCGTCTGTCCATCAAAATAAGTCTCAGGCAGGTCTTCCTTCTCCAAACCCTCATCCGTTCTCATCAGATTCGTCCCTGCAGCCTCAACAAGGTTCTCCTTACTCCCGACATAACCTAGATTCAGCAAACCAACTTCCGACAAATTTGAACCCGTGTTCTGCTCCTGCTCAGAATATGGAATCAGATATTGCAGCCCAGCCTGTCCAGTGTTCAAGGGTTAATTTTCAAGGACAATATTCTGGTCAACGTAGTAGTGTTCCTATTCAATTTACTTCAGGTAAATATCTTGCTATTTATTAAGTAGGACATTTTTTATACTTTGTGCCATATTTGATTCAGCAAGGCACTCTTTAACTGATGGAAGTATCTTTGTTTTTTGTCTGAAAATCGATTAACTAAACTTCCGACTTCCAATGAATCAAATGTTTAGGCTAGTTAGTGAGCCAATTCTAGTAGATTTTTTTTATATCAAACTTCCTCTGAGAAAAGGTTGCTTTAAATAATATTATAATTTTTTTATTGGTTTCAGATCTGACGAGCAATCCTGAAAAAATATTAAGGCCTTCGCCAATCATTAAGCTCTCTGGAAATAAAGAGAACTTAGAAAACATCCAGACTGAAATACTGACTGAGGAGGGTGATTACTCTACCCTAAAAAATCAGAATCCAAGTACCCAGGCAGGGGAATATATTTTGAAGAATTGCCCCATCCCTTTTTTCATGGAGTGGTCACCCAAAAAATCTCGTTTTTATATTTCTTATAAATCCCTCTCCATTTGAATGAAAATGAAAATAAAAACTTTATTGCAGGGGCTGGGGCGGGGGGTAATGTTTGAAGAGGGATGGGTGAGTACTATTTTTGAAGGTTGAGGGGGGGGGGGTTTGATATTTTGAAAAATGAAAAAATTGTTATCAAGAAAATATCCACCCTGTATCTAGGAAATGGCTTTGGAAACTGATCTGATTGGAGAGCATCTGAAGAATTTAAGTATTGACAGTAATGAGACTATTAAGAATACAGATGCTCATGATCCAAGGGATGATGATGATGATTCTGAAGCACTAGATGAGGATGAGAATGATGAATGGAACGAGTTCCTTGATCTCCAGTTAAAAGAATGTCTTCAGGAGCTGGAGGAACAGAAGACCTGTAATTCAATTCATAATTCGAACTTTCTTCTCATGGTTTTACCGCTGCTTAAGTCTCCTATTTCAGGTGGGTTTTTTTAATCAATCAATTAGGAATTTAAAGGGAATGTTATTGTAATTTCATTATGCCTAATTTACAATTAGAACCATCTTAACCTTATCTAATCAATAATGTGGACAATATGGTCATTTTTTAGCTTGAAAATTGTTCAATTCTCACAATTTTCTCAATTGTTCCTGCTGCGAAAGCACATTTAAAAATGGCCAATATGAATATCAGACCAAACATTTAAGAGTACCATTGTGAATGGAAAATAGAGGGTCATTTATAATAACGTTTTTGCACTTTCAGTCCCTTTTTGTCTAATGTTTCGTTTCTTATAAAATTCTGTTTAGTGAGTTCTGAAGTTGTAAAAAAAATAGTGGACCTGTTAGTAATCCCACTTTACACTTCGGGAAAATTTGCCATCCCCACTTCTTCCTATATGACGAGTCTTGAAGAGGGAGGGGTGGCAGATCTTCTAATGGATTATCTACAAAGATCAGGTAAACTAACCAAACCAAATCAAAAATTAATTTAAAACAAACAAAAAATTTGATTTTTAAATGTTTTAGATCTCAGAGAAAACTTGGAGTGTGTTAAATCAATAACAGGAAAAAAATCTTTATAAATTAATATATTTAATTTTTATCATTGTTTATAAATCAAATGTTCCCTATAAGTCCATTGCGTTGAGAGGAAACATTGTTAAACTAGAAATATGAGACTCTACAGTGTACATGTTCTTTTATGGCAGTTTTTATGTATATTCTCTGTTGCAAAAAATGATGTGATCATTAGGATTGCAGCCTTGCAGCTGCAGGGATGCAATATATAGCACCATAATGTGTGTTCATCTATATATACTTTCCTTGTAATTATATGTATTAAAAAAACGTAATAGATTTTTGTGTGTGTAGGCCTGCTTCTTAGATTGGTTTATACTTCTAGAAATAGTCCGCAGGTTCTTCATTCTACCATATTTCCCGCACTTCTCTCAATACCTGATACTCAGATCCGATCTAACACACTGACAATCCTGCTCAAAACTATCCCGCAAAATCTTCCAGAAAATGCGCCAAGCTGCTACGAAATCGTCCAAGTTATTCAAGAGGAAAATGACGAAGAACTTCTAAAAAATGCTATGCTTTGTCTCATTCTTCTGAAAAAGTATGCTCAAGTGGATTTACAAAAGATGATAAGTGTATTCTCCATGGCAAAGTGTGAATCTATATTGAAAACCCTACAATATGAATCTTAAAAACATGAATTTGTAAAAGAAAATTGTGTTTTTTTACTTTCATTATAATTTGAAATAATTATAGGTTGAAACCAATTATTTTTATAATTCAAATAGTGTGTAAGAAACCGAAGAATTTAAAATTTAACGGGAAATAGAAATAGAATTTCATTTTTGCTTTCTTTTAAAATTGGTAATTGGTCATTGTTTACGCACACATGGGATACCTTTATACTCTCCAAGGTGTTTGGGACATTCTGTAAACTCTCCAAGGTGTATGGGACATCATGTATACTATTCAAGGTATACGGGACATCATGTATACTCTCCAAGGTGAATGGGACACCATGTATACTCTCCAAGGTGTCTGGGACACTCTGTATACTCTCCAAGGTGAATGGAACACCATGTATACTCTCCAATGTGTCTGGGACATCCTGTATACGCTCCAAGGTGTATGGGACATTCTGTATACTCTCCAAGGTGTATGGGACACCCTGTATACTATCCAAGGTATTTAGGACATCCTGTATGCTCTCCAAGATGTCTTGGACACTCTGTGTACTCTCCAAGCTGTATGGGATACCCTGTATACTCTCCAAGGTGTATGGGACACCTAGGATACTATCAAAGGTGTATGGGACACTCTGTATATCCCAAGGTATTTAGGACATGCTGTATGCTCTCCAAGGCGTCTGGGACACTCTGTATACTCTCTAAGGTGTATGGGATACCCTGTATACTCTCCAAGGTGTAAGGGACACCCTGTATACTCTCCAAGGTGTATGGGACACCCTGTATACTCTCCAAGGTGTATGGGACACCCTGTATACTCTCCAAGGTGTATGGGACACCCTGTATACTCTCCAAGGTTTAAGGGACATCCTGTATACTCTCCAAGGTTTAAGGGACATCCTGTATACTCTCCAAGGTGTATGGGACACCCTGTATACTCGAAGGTGTATGGGACACCCTGTATATTCTCCATGATATTTGGCACACCCTGTATACTCTCCAAGGTATTTGGGACAACATGTACTCCCCCCTGGACCTCTCTCATTAATTATGCTCGTGTAATAAAGATTAATAAGGGTGGGAACTCAGTTTATGTCAGACCTGAGTATTTATTATTTATATAATCAATATATAGGTGTGACGAAGGTGCACTGGGTAGGGTGGGAGTATGGGAAAAAGGGGGTTGGGGGAGGGGAGGGAGTGTAATTTGTTTCACACTTTAGCCATTAATTTTAATCAGGGCAAATACGGTAATAATAACCAAGTAAAAGGCAAAGTGTAGCTTTTCTAATTAAAATCCTAAAATATGAACAATTTGCAATTACATATATAAAAGTTACTCTAATTGTAATTATTATACATATATTAGGCTTCTAAAGCGTTTCGCGCCCATCTTCTATTTCAACTTTTGTGCAGCTCTATCTTTGAGCAACTTCAATTTGTACAATTTAAAACTATACAAAAAAAAGTTCGCGGATTTATTAGTGTGATTTTGGCAATTTTCAAAAATTTAAAACTTTTGGACTCAACTTTTTGTTATTTTGAGCATCCATAAACCTTCCCTTGGGTATGTGAGGTCCCTCACAAAATTTGGGCCCTGTCGATTCAGTTGTTTTGACGTTTATTGGATACAAACAGACAGACAAGCAAATCATATATTTAGAAAACATGACACTTTTATATTGTTCAACGTAATGTTGCGTTATGAATTTGATTAAAATACTTTGGATTAAAAGTATCTTTCTTATTTAAGCAGTAAATTTTCCTTAGAATTTTTATAATGATTTTTTTAAGTGAATGTCACATTTTAAGAAATATATAAATTGACAAGAAATTTTCAGATAGTGACCTAAAACGGTCCTCTAAGTAAGTATACACTCGTATAATAATACTGAATTTTTTCCTACAGATGACAGAATTAAAATGTTCAAAAATGTTTAAATTTTAATTAAAAGGAGTAAAAAAAAGAAGTGTAAAAAATCCCTAGTAAAAGTGAAAATTTTAATTTTAAAAGGCATATTGATATTTGATATTGGTGAAACTAGCTTGAATAATGAATATTCGAGTTCAAATTGATTTTTTTAATAGAAAAAAAATTGAAAATTGAGAGTGTTAGAGCTGAAAACAAATTTTTAACATTTTTCAAATCTGTAAACTGATGTGAGCTCGGGTCTTTAAAAATAAAATTGAAACGTGTTAGTTTACATAATCATGAGTAGTTTTAGTATTAATAATTTATTTGTAAGCAAATTAATTATTCAAAACGAGAGGCCCAGCGGTTCAAATAAAAATACCGAGGTTGAGGACAAAAATGTTCACATTAAAGAAGTATGAATGATTTCAGCGATTGAATCAATTTTTAATTAGAGTAAGAAAAATACTTGCATTTCGTATTCTTAACGATACACTAAAGCGGTTTTTTTTTCATTTTTCATTAAATAATTGTTACTCCCAGCATTGAATTACAAGACAGACAGAGAGCATGTGCTGCCTGGCTCATGGTTATTGTGAACGAAAAACCCCTGAATCTTGAAAAGACGACATCTAGTGTTCTATCTGTGTTGATATTAATATTAATTAAAATAAAAAAAGAAATATTATAAAATAAACTTCACGCAACCTCGGCACAATTTCGAGAATCTCGCAACATTGCTCTTCGTAAAAACACAAAAAATCTAGATATGAATTGTTTGCACAAAATTTGTATTTTTTGATAACGCAACGTTAACGCCATTTAAATTGCTAATTAATATTAATAAAAAAAATTGTTATTGTTTTCATTTTTAACCACTTATGTGGTAGAGACAACATGAAAAGTAATAGACAGGACAAGATTGTCCAAATGTCGTCTTCTTATTCTCAGATTTCATGGGTCCCATCGTGTGTTAAATCTTTTATTAGTGTGCAAAATCTGGAATTTTAAGAAATGAATTTCAAACACAATATTTCAACCTTACAGAGTATATGTAGTGTGAACATATCTTAGCAATAAATCCACTATTTAAATAACAATATACAGGGTTTCCCAAAAAACATGGGTATTCAGTGACGAATTAGATATCGTCTTTTTTATGAATTAGTATTGAAATACCTAATTTCAAAAGCCGTAATATTATTATGTCTGCTAGAATTTATCTTATGAAAAGGGTAAGACTGTAAAGATGTGTCTATAATGTCTCCGCAAGATGAACAGTGAAGACGGACAATAACAATATTACTCTATTTGTATACTGCAATTTTCTTGTTTTACGAAGAACACCCGTATGCAGTCAAAACATAAACAAACAAAATGTGAACATAGCAGACGAAACTCTTACAGTTTTCCTGTTTTTTCGTTGGTTTTCATTTTCCTAATTCAAGGATTTTTTTAAAAGACTATATCGAATTCGTCACTGAATTCCCATGTTTATTGGGACACCCTGTATTTTATGACATGTTTCAAAAAATTACAAGACGATGCTTTTTTGCTATCACTGTTTGAGTCAATTAAATAAAATAAAAACGAATAAAAAAGTGTGAATACACCCTGCTGGAAAATAATCAATATGTTATTATTTCAAGTGCTCTCTTCACAAATGTTCAAGTTGTATCATACAAAAACTATATATTGGCGTTATTACAACATACACGATGTACAGAATGTACAGTATGTACAGAAAAGAGCGAATTTAAAAAAATACATTAATAATATTTGTTGAATAATTCTTATTATGCGCAAAAAGTGTTTTTTTGATTTGTTTGCGTTCAATATAAATGTTTTTTGGTGTGCTTGTCAAAAAAAGACTTATTCAAAACTGCAATATTATAAACGCTCGTTATGCTCTGATGTGCAGTTTAAAATGTTTTGATATTTCTGTTCTGATTATAAAATTATGACAGATTCAGTTAAAGTTTTAGGAGACTATAAAAAAAATTATACAATTTCTATCAAAGTGTTATGAAATTTCAAATATGTTTTATAAATCCAAAGTTATTCTTGAAATTCAATAACTTTTTATTTGATTCTATTAATGTTTTATGAAATTCCATAAATTTTTAAAAGGATTATATACATTTTTTATGAAATTCTTTAAGTCCATAAATGATTTATTAAGCTCCATTAATGTTTAATAAGATTCCATTAAAGTTTTATGAAATTCCATAATCGTTTTAAGAAATTACAATTAAAGTTTAATGAAATTTCGTTAATGTTTTATGGAATTCCATCCATAAACGTTTTATGAAATTCCATAAACGTTTAATGAAATTCCGTTGATGTTTTATGAAATTACATTAATGTTTTATAAATTTCCATTAAAGTCTTATGAAATTCCATTCAGTAACTTAAGTTTTAATTAAGTATTTCAGGCCGCCATTTAAGTCTCATCTTTTTGGGTAACTTTTTAATGCATAATACACATAAATATAGATCGTTAAGCTTTAAAGTAAACTGCACATATGATTAATATCTTCTATTATTTCAATCTTAACTCCTCTTATTTAAAAGCCAAGAACAAAAATGTTTTAAATTTCTTCGTATATATGAAAGGAGCAATTCTCGTCTCTTAAAATCAAAATCAATGAAGCTAGAAGGTGAAAACATCCTAGAAGTAATGTTGCTTCGTATATATGAAAGGAGCTATTATAGTAATGTTGCTATAGATCCTGTCTAGATCAATGTGACTGTGATATGCTTAGTAAAGGAATTGAGTTTTTGCAACAAACTCAATATTTCTCATCCATTTATCATTGGAACCTGATGTTGCAAACCTTTGATATTTCAAGCATAGATTATTTAATCCAGCAGAATTCATAGTTTGAAATATCTAAGGTCTATGACATTTGGTCGCAAATATACATAGGAATTAGAAAATTCGAATTTTTTTGCATAGACTCAAATCCTTTGCAAAATAAACAACATCTAGAAGAAAAAATGATCCATATATTTGGTTTATGAAGACAAAACTTTCTTACGTAATTTTCCCATAATATTTCACAAAACTTGGTTGTATGATTGACAGATTTGCATTTTTATTGATTTATTATTATATAAATATGAAGATTAAGTTATACACACCCTAAACTCCTTTAACTGTTCAGTTTATTTTTCAAAACTGTACAATTACATTATACATCTAAACTGTACAATTACATTATACACTTAAACTGTACAATTAACTTATACATCCTAAACTGTACAATTACATTATACATCTAAATTGTACAATTACATTATACATCTAAACTGTACAATTACATTATACACCTAAAGTATACAATTACATTATACACCTAAACTGTACAATTACATAATACAGCTAGACTGTACAATTACATTACATACCCTAAACTCTACAATTACATTATACACCTAAACTGTGCAATTACATTATATATCCTAAACTGTACCATTACATTATACACCTAAACTGTACCATTACATTAGATATCTAAAATAAATAACTACATTTTACACCTAAACTGAACAATTACTTTATATATCCTAAACTGTACCATTACGATAACCTAAACTGTAAAATTATATTAAATATCTAAACTGCACAGTTACATCATACATCCTAGTCAATACATTATACAATATACATTCTATACTGTACAATTACATCATGCCCCATTAACAAAACAATTTCATTATATAATATACAATACTTCCTAAGCTGTACAATTATTATATATTCTAAACTGTACATTTCTCATTTTAAACTTGACTAAATTGTCCTTAGCTTTATTATTATTTCCTTAATTCTTGTTCAATTTTACAATTATTGGCCTTTCTAATCTGTTTAATGACAATGATTCATTTATTGTCTTTTAGTAAATGTTTGATAAAGGATCAATAAGTAAGTAAGTAAGTAAGTAAGTTAGTAAGTAAGTATGTAAGTAAGTAAGTAAGTAAGTAAGTAAGTAAGTAAGTAAGTAAGTTAGTAAGTAAGTATGTAAGTAAGTAAGTAAGTAAGTAAGTAAGTAAGTAAGTAAGTAAGTGAATAACTTATTTTTTAAATATAACAAAAGAAATAAAAATTAAGTGTTTGAACAGGAAATATTTAAAAACCTCCATAAATAGAGGTTGCGGAAATATTTAGTCCCGATTCTAAAAAAAAAAGAGAAAAGTTACAAATTTATTGCTAGCATTTTTAAATAATGGTTGGTGGATTGTTAACATTTTTTAACGATGAACTCGCAACTTAAAGGAATCAAAATTGTAAATTTTATACCAATATTGAAAAATATAGGTTTCTAAGGTGTGAGTAAAAACAACCGGTTTTAGATGAAAAAAAAAATTTTTTAACCCTCTTTTTGATTCGTGCCGATTTTTTTTGCAAAATCGTCTTTGTTTATAGAATAGTTAGAAACGAATAAATGAAACCATAAAGATATAATGTCCTCACCCCGGACTAACCAGGGTGAGGTACATTCGGTTTATTTTATTTTTATTCAAACACGTGTTGGTCTGTACATAAACATTCTGTAAGCTTACGTAGTGGCCTCTTCATACTTTTTGTTTTAAAAAGCACATGCTAACAAAAGGTTTAGTAGAGAAATGACGAAAAAATCGTGTTAAAAAAAATATCCTGTCAAATTGCAGATCAAAAGGCACTGCTCTCTTGGATTAGGACGGTTAAATCCGCGTGTCCTGTACAGAGCCCGAAATTTAAAAGAGTATCGTTGAATGAAACTCCTGAGTTTCCATTTCGGAGTCTTAACATTTAAGTAGTTTTTTATTCAAGAGATTCAAAAAAAAAGAATATGAAGAAACTAAATAATATAATATTTCATAACACAAATATTGATATTCACAAAACTGCCTAACCCCATTCATGAAACCCGGGTTTCAAAACTGGTTTTTATAACGATACCCTGTCTTAAGTTTTGGGCTCTAGTCCTGTGTCCAAAAATAAGCGTATTTAAAATACATGAACGCTTGATAGATGAAAATAGGTTCAAAAGTCCCAAAATCCAGGATATATAAATAACCGTGCAATGGCATGATAAAGTGACTATTAGATGAACAAAAAATGGAACAATTTGTAATGTTGTAGGGATTAACGATACAAAGTTAGGATGAAAACCTAGGATGAGAAGAATAATGAACAAATGAATAATGAAAAAGAAGTTTTAAGGATGAAAAGTTAGGAAGAAAACCTAGAATGATAAGAATAATTAAGAATAATGAAATTATAGGATAAATGAACAAATGAATAATGAACAAGATGTGGTAAGGATGAAAACCTAGAATAATTAAGAATAATCATATTGTAAGATAAATGAATAAATGAATAATGAAAAAGATGGTGTAAGGATGAAAACCTAGAATAATTAAGAAAAATGAAATTATAAGATAAATTAACAAATGAATAATGAAAAAGATGTTGTATAGACTGTAGAGGAAGTAAAGTTAGGATGAATGAATGAATGAATGAATGAATAGATGAATAGATGAAAAGACCCCCCTGCGCGACACTTGTCACCCACTTAGCATTCTACTGTCACTCTATTGCAAACAGTATAGACCCACTTCAGGGGCGTAACCTATAGGAACAAAGAGGGGGGGGGGGTCAGATAAATCAAATTGAAAAGAAACCCTAAAAAATTAGGAAGTAAATGAAATGTGACTGTCTATCGAGAGTTATTTATTTTTGCCTCAGATATTTGTTTGTGCCCCTTTTTACTCATTTGAGAATATTTGAGGGTGCTAGATTGTATAGTTTTGAAATACAGGAATAAATTAATATTTGAGTTTACAACAATATTCACAATACTACATACACTGCTCAACTTATTATAAAATATTCAGCTTTTTTTTGCCAATTTAACGCAAAAGTCAAACTTTAAGAGACTATCTGTGAAATTTTAAGTTGCCTATTAATTACAGGTAATCTTTAAAGGGAGTGTTCGAGAAAAAAGGGGTTATATTCTGATAGAAGTAAAATTAGTTGAGATCAAGACCAAATCAACTCGGGATAAGTCTAAACCCCCTTTAATTTTCGCGAATACTCCCTTTTAACTTGTGTTAGAATCATTTTAGAGATAGTTTCAAATGCGTTTTTTAAGTTAAAAAATTAACATTTACCTCATGATCCACCAGGAACAGAATGAAATCAGAGTTCAGTCTTCCATTTACATTCCAGATTAAAACAGCATCAGAATTTGGCAAAGTCACTTTTTAAAATTTGGCTTTTACATTTACAAAATTTTGATAAAATATATAGAATTTAAGAAATTAAATGAGACGTTTAAAATAATTACGAAATTGTATATTTGATAAGGTCAAATCCCGAACAAAGTTTTAAAATGTTCATTAAAATTTTTCCTTCTATTCAAACGATTGGGCTAAATTCTACTCAGCCATTGTGCAGTGGATACAGACCCATATTACTTAAAAAATTGATTTTCAAGCTATTGGTAAATCTCTTTTCTTCATAACAACGTCGAATATACACAATATTGTTGAAATATCGTCTTTTTATTTCACAGTTTTATGTTACCCCAGTATATTTAACCTGATGACTCAGATAAGTTTATTAAGTGTTAAACCTCGACATTGTAAAACTGCAGTAAACCATTCATCCAACAGTCAAGCAAATTTAGTTTTTAGGAAATATGACGTAATCAGTCTCCCCCNCAGAAAACAGAAAACAGAAAACAGAAAACAGAAAACAGAAAACAGAAAACAGAAAACAGAAAACAGAAAACAGAAAACAGAAAACAGAAAACAGAAAACAGAAAACAGAAAACAGAAAACAGAAAACAGAAAACAGAAAACAGAAAACAGAAAACAGAAAACAGAAAACAGAAAACAGAAAACAGAAAACAGAAAACAGAAAACAGAAAACAGAAAACAGAAAACAGAAAACAGAAAACAGAAAAAGGAAAGAGCCAAGAAAACGTAAATAGAAAGAGAAACAAAATTTGAACCGGACAAAATGTAATAAGAAAAGAATGTAAAGTCTGGTGAAAGGATACAGACAATGGAAACCGATAAAGTAAAACAGTAGCATAAAACAGAAAACAAAAACAGATAAAAAACACATCTTTAAAGACAAAAACGGAAACAGAAACTTTAACCAGAAGACAGCAAACAAAAACAGAGAAAAAAGCATAAAAGTTTTCCTGGTATTTCCTTATGCTTAACTAAGAAAGAAACCAAAACAGAAAATGGATGCTGAGATTAGAAATTCCTTGAAAATAAAACAATGACAACAAACGGAAACAGAAATCGGAAACAGAAAACTTATCCAATATCCAGGGTATTTCATTGAAATATCCAATATCCGGGGTGTTTCATTGATATATCCAATATCCAGTGTGTTTCATTGATATATCCAATATATAGGGTGTTTCATTGATATATCCAATATCCAGTGTGTTTCATTGATATATATCCAATATCCAGATTGTTTTAGTAATATATCCAACTAGCTGAAGTGCCCGGCGTAGCCAGTAGAATTTTTTAAAACCGAATTTTTGACTTACGAATTTTTTTGCCTATGTTACCCCCGGGCACTCAAAGGTTCCATCAACAAATTTCAGCCCATTCGGTCCAGCCGTGTGGCCAGCGATAGCTAACTAATAAATATGTATAAATACAAGTATATATATATATATATGAGCGAAGATCTTTAGTATAAAAATATTTATTTTGCGGACTTGATCATTTGATGTTTTTATTTAGATCTATCTATAATTTCATTTTAGAATTGTACTTTTTGTTTTTTCACACTTTGCAAAAAGGATGTAAGATATAAGCATATGAGGCAAAACAAATAAAGCAAAACGGAAATCGGAAATGAATCCTGTAACAGGACATAAAAATTAAAACAAAAATATTGTTGCTGAAACTTCCTTTTTTTGTGGAGTGCACTTAGATTTAAATCGAATTTAAAAACGATCGCCAAAACGTAAATATTGAATAGTCCCTTAGATATTGAATAAATGGTATCTTTTTACTTTTGATTTTGATTTCCCCGAAACATGTCGCTGGGTTAAAATAATTAATTCTCGTTTGATTGCCCTAAGAGAGTTGTAGGGGGAGGGGAGAAGGGGGATTTAAAGGGGGAAACTGCCATCATATCACGAGGGATTACAATGGTTTAATGTCTCACTAGAGGGAAATCTTTCAGTGTAGATTAAACAAGATTTAATGTTGGTAATATTTATAACTAGCAGAAGAACTTGGCGTTGCCAGAGTGCATTAGCTTTAATTTTAACTAGTTGCCCGATACCCATACTTCCTCTACGCCTTATTTTTAGCTCCAAAATCGTCCAAAACTCGTCGAAATTGCGTCGACTTAAAACAGTGAATCTGGGGAATATATTTTTTGTGTGACACATTTTATTTTCCTTCTAGTTTGGGCACATAAAAGTTACATAAATATAAACATACATACATATCAACATATTCCATACATAGATAGATAGATAGATATGGGTTGTAACTTAGTATAATTTGAAGCTAGCTTTACTAAATCAATCTCAAAAATTGTAAACAAATTTTAAATTTTCATTGACACCGGACATACTCCATGGTCTAAAGTTGTATGATCCGTGCCGGTACAACACGTACTGTATATGCAGTCCTTCGTACTGTCAAGTCAGGCTACCCACTGCTCATGGTGTATAGCCGACCCAGCACGTTTTATGCAACAATATTTACCCTGGCAAGATTTCACTAATACTGTACAATGACCTGTGGTTTTACTGTAACCCTAATGGTATTTTTTGCTGTAAATGAACCCCTCTCTATCTATCAATCTACCTATCTATCTATCTATCCATCTAACCTTCTCTCTATCTATCTATCTATCTATCTATCTATCCTGAGTTGCGTGTATATGTAAACAAAAAACATTTGTTACATGGCCACATATCAATAAAAGTCATCAAGTGTAATATGAATAAAAATAAAAATAAAATAATAGCTTCAGGGTATATAATATTAATATTAAACAATTGCACATTTATGCAAAAATATGAAGACTATTGTAATATTTTTAATATCTTGTTAATATCGTTAATATATTTCCTCGAGGTAATTTTATTTCTATGGATCTTAAAATAATCAACAATTAAAAAACTTAAAAATTAAGAAAAAGAAAATCATTGACCAGCAAAAATATTATAAAAAACTATAATTAAATTAAAATAATGTCATAAAAAAGTATAAAATTGGTGTCTAAAGATCCACAAAAAAAGACCGCTTATCACAGTCCTTTTTTAGTTGTTTGATATTAAGAAATTGTTTTAGTTGAGGCCCAAAAAGTGTTATTTTGGCATCTTAAAAACAATTTTTTTGCCTTGTATTTTTTTGTATTAACATAAGTTTACAATTATAAAACGTTTTTGAATTCTCTGTTCCAAGGCAGATCTTTTGTTGGATCTTTTGACACTTACAAGTATTTAACGAAAATAATTTAAGAGTTAAAGAGAAAGAGAAGTGGCTCAACTAAGTCTACGTAGTTTAACTATAAATCACTGTTCAGTAAAGGAATTGAGTTTTTGTCTCAAACTCTGATTTTCTAATCCCAATATTATTAGAAGCCAATCTGGTTGACGAAGCTTTGATATTTCAAAACATGAATTCTGTTAGATCAAATAATCTAAGTTTAACTTATCAAACACCATCAGGTTGCAAAGATATAGGGATTAGTAAATTTGAGATTGTTGCAAAGACTCAATTCCTTTGATCCTTGTTTTATATTTATTTCTTTTTTACTTGTTATGCTTACTTGCGTCTAGCTTGGTCATTTTGTGGCTTGGTCTTACCAGTAGAAATATACAAGTGTGCATAAAAGTTAAAAGGTTAAAAGGCCCACATTAAAATGGATCTTTTGTAAATTTAGCAAATTAATGTATTTTTATTCTGAAAATTCTAATATTTCGTTTAACGTAAAAATTAGAAATTCTTTGGTTAAAGACATAGAGAATACTGATTGGTTGAAAGGGGGGTGGGATCAGGTTTTAACTTAATTAACTTAATTAACTTTAAAAAGTTTATTTTCTTCATATACAGATTCACCTTTTAATGAATAAAAATATAATAACAAAAAATAAAATTAAGGAAGGAAGAAATATAAGAAAAAACTCCAAAAGTAGAGGTTGTGGGAATATTTCCACTCCAATTCTAAAAATGGAAAGTTATATCCATTTTTTAAGGTTTTGAATTAATCGTTGCATTTTTCAAGGTAGTTGAACTGAGTATGCAGTGTTGTGGACAAATTTGTGAGGATTCATTTGAGACATAAAAAACTTTTTAAAGATCTGTAAATCCTGATTTTTAGCGCAAAGTCGACGTTTAAAATCGTACTTTTAGGTGGAAACGTTTTCAGAATTGTTTTTTTTTTTTTAATTATTAAATAACGACGAAAAAAATGTAAACTTATTAGTTGTTTAGGAACAGGTTGAGAAAATAAAAATTAATCTTATCATCGAAAATATGTAATCTTGTTCAATTATTAGTTTCTGTTATCTCATTATTCTGGTTTCTCATTATTCACAAAGATTTTCTGCAGACTTTCTCAAAATTCATCAGTAAATTTTTTATTCCCTGATAAAAACTTTTTTCTTTTTTATTTCTGTTTCTAAAATTTGCGTTTTTTATATTTTGATGAAATGAAATCTTTTTTAAATGTTGGGGGTAATTGGTCTCCTTTATATTAAAATAAAATTTTAAAACATCAAAAATTACAAATTTTTTGAAGGGGAGTATGTTCAAAGTATGTGCCCTTTTATATATGTATATATATATATATAGCTAGTGACATTTTCTTCATTTATTACTATTTCATCTTTACATTGGAATTGGAGTGCAGTAGAAATTTTTTAATTGTTTTTGTGACATGTTTTATTACAAAGAATTACATATATCAAGCTTGAAAGAAATTCTAGGTATTGTGTTTATATAAAACTATTTTCTATAATTCCACAGAATTCGTTTTTAACACTTGTACAGGGATACAGGTTTGAAACACTGAAATATGACAAATTGTCAGAACATAAAAAAAATTGTCCTTTATACCCCTTCATTTTATAGTCACTCACCTTGTTTAAGCGAATATTTTCATATTTTGAGATGACAGAGTAAAAATATTTAAAATATTAAATTCTTTCTCAATATTGATTTATCATATAAAACCTTATTGTAAAAATATCTCTGTTCCCGCTATTTGAAAAGTGCTAATTCGATTAGAGAAAGAGAAAGACAAAATCCCTAAAAATATTTGTAAAAATTGACACAAAATTAATTTTATTATCCGTTGCCCCGCCCCCGTTCAAACGGACCCGCCCCTAAACCCACCCTAACACTTACATATTGATCCGCCTCCATTATATCTATCTATCTATCCTGAGTTGCGTGTATATGTNTAACTTGATGTATCAGATGTGTGAGTAGCAATGCTCTGCCTCCAACAGTTTGACCATTTCTTGACAGGAATACTGGTAAACTATCTTTTACATTATGCTTCACAGGACATCTGGACTCCAAGATCATTCCTCCATCCATCTCCGAGCTCGAGCTTGTATCTGAAGAACAGTGCTAGAGACCATAACTCGGCAGCATTACTCAGCTCTTCAGGGCTTATAGAATGAAGTTTGACCTCCGTATTCTCCTCCATCTTTAATAAATATATATCTCGTGCTCTGCCTTGATGTACTTCTCCTTGTTGAAGAAGGGACATTGGCTGAAAGGTTTTCTCCCGTGCTTCACTGAAAGTGGATCTCATAGTTTTCATGATTGAGGAACCTGATTTCATTAATGTTTTGAGCACTCCTGGACATGTCTTGGTCCTTGTTGTCCTNCTCCATCTTTAGTAAATATATATCCCGTGCTCTGCCTTGATGTACTCCTCCTCCATCTTTAGTAAATATATATCCCGTGCTCTGCCTTGATGTACTTCTCCTTGTTGAAGAAGGGCCCATTGGCTGAAGAGTTTTCTCCCATGCTTCACTGAAAGCAGATCTCATAGTTTTCATGATTGAGGAACCTGATTTCATTAATGTTTTGAGCACTCCTGGACATGTCTTGGTCCTAAGTGTCCTCGGTATCCTTGGTGTTGGAGAGGAATCAAACTTTTCTATTGTCTTGGTTATTCTTCCCGATTTTCTGTTTCCTGACCCTGATGAACCTGTTGTTGTTGACAATGTTGTCTCTTCTGTAATCCTTAATTCTGGTCCTGATTTTTTTTATCATCTCGTCCTCGTGTTATCATCTCGTCCTCGTGTTATCATCTCGTCCTCGTGTTATCATCTCGTCCTCGTGTTATTATCTCGTCCTCGTGTCTTCAGAAAAAATGCCTTGATGCTTGATGATGTTAAATAGTCATCACTTAATTTCCATATTTTGTGGAACCCCCTGTATATGTAGTAATTGTACACTATTACATGGGTATAATAAAGTCTAATCAATCTGGTTTTATTGTTGACTAACATCAATACTCTTATATTATAGAAGGCGATAGAGGGGGGGAGCCTTTCCTAAATGGTGCCAACATTTTATATGTGCAGTGGGCTAACTATTCAATTTTGCAAGTTAAAAAAAGCAAAACCTTCTTCGAACCATCCTAACACTCCTAAACCTATATTTCTAAACCTTTATTCCTAAACCTTTTTTTCTAAACCTATATTCCTAAACCTGTTATCATAAATCTGCATTCCTAAACCTGTATTCCTGAACCTATATGTCTAAACCTGAATTCCTAAGCCTATATTCCTAAACCAATATCCCTAATCCTATATTCTTGTATTCCTAAACCTGTATTGCTAAACATGTATTCAAAAACCTTTATTCCTAAACCTGTATTTATAAACCTATACTCATAAACCTATATTCCTAAACCTATATTTCCTATACCTGTTTTCCTAAACCTGTATTCCTAAACCTATATTCCTAAACCTATATTTCTTAACTGTATTCCTAAACCTGTATTCCTAAACCTATATTCCTAAACTTATATCCCTAAAAATATATTTCTTAACCTTTATTCCCAAACCAATATTCCTGACCTCTTAACCTGGACATAAATTCCTAAACATTTATTCCTAAACTTTTATTCCTAAACCTTTTTTTCCTAAACCTTTAGCTTCCTAAACCTATAGGTTCCTAAACCTCTATGCTCCTATACCTTTATTCCTAAAACTTTAGGTTCATGAACCTCTTTTTAAAACTGTATTCCCAAACCTATTTTTCTAAACCTATTTTCCTAAGACTGTATTCCTAAACCTTTATTCCTAAACCTATATTTCTAAACCTTAATTCCTAAACCTTTATTCCTAAACCTGTATTCCTAAACCTTTATTCCTAAACCAATATTCCTAAAGCTCTATTAAACCTATATTCCTGAACCTGCATTCCAAAAACAGTATTCCTAAACCTATATTCCAAAACCTATATATTCTTATACCTGTATTCCTAAACCTTTATTCCTATACTTGTATTCCTAAACCTTTATTCTTAAACCTCTAGTTTCCTAAAACTCTTTTTAGACTTTTATTTCCAAACCTATTTTCATAAACCTGTAATCCTGAAGCTGCATTCCTAAACCTGGATTCCTAAACCTATATTCCTAAACCTATATTCCTTAACCTGTATTCATAAACCTTTATTCCTAAGCCTGTATTCATAAGCCTGTATTCCTAAACCTGTATTCCTAAACCTGTATTCCTAAACCTGTATTCCTAAACCTGTATTCCAAAGCCTATATTCCTCAACCTGTATTTCTAAACCTATATTCCTAAAACTGTATTCCTGAATCTGTGTTCCTAAGCCTGAATTCCTAAACCTGATTCCCAAACCTATATTCCTAAAGCTCTATTAAACCTATATTCCTAAACATTCATTCCTAAACCTGTATTCTTCAGCCTGTATTCCTAAACCTGTATTCCTAAGCCTGTTATCTAAACATCTGTTCTTAAACCTGTATTCTTAAACCTTTATTCCTAAACCTATATTCCTGAACCTATATTCCTGAACCTGCATTCCTAAAACTGTACTTCCAAAACTATTTTCCTAAATTTGTATTCCTAAAGCTTTATTTCTAAACCTTATTCTTAAACCTAAAACCTGTATTCTTATTCCTTTATTCCAAACCCTGTATACCTAAACCTGTATTTCTAACCTGCATACCTAAACCTATATCCCAAATCTGTACTGCTAAAATTGTTTCCCTAAACCTTTATTCCTAAACCTATTTTCTTAAACCTGTATTCCTAAACCTTTTTTTAAATTGTTTTTCTAAATCTGTACTCCTAAACCTATATTCCTAATTTTCTATTCCTAAACCTGTATTCTTAAACCTATTTTCCTAAATTTGTATTCCTAAACCTGTATTCCTAAGCACGTTTTCCTAAACTTGTATTCCTAAACCTGCATTCATAAACCTGTATTCATAAACTTGTATTCCTTGACGCGTATACCTATACCCTATTCCTAAAACTGTATTCCTAAACCTGTGTTCCTAAACCTATATTCCTAAACCTATATTCCTAAACCTGTATTCCAAAACTTATATTCCTAAACCTATATTCCTAAACCTGTATTCCGAAACCTATATTCTTAAACCTTTATTTCTCTCCAACAAAGTCTTTAAGATCAGTACCAATCCAGGTCACTGTGATTTTAAATGTATCAAGCTCTCGAGGTAAAAATCGATGAGAATTTTTCCAATTACTCCTCAGAATTTGAAGCTAACAACAATGCTAAAATGTACATGTTTAAGGCTACAGAACTGCATAAGACAATTAGACCGGTAAAAATAAAGCCCAAGGCGTTATAACACTTCTAAGTTGACCCTGTCTTAAAAATTGATGAGACTTTTTTAGGCGGGCTGAAGATATGTGAGGTACAACTCAATCTAGAACTCCAGTGGCCGAATTTAAAGAATTTGAGCGGCGGTTTAAATTTAAGCCGCGGTTTAAATATGGTTGGTTCCACTTTAAATTGTATCAAATTTTTCAAAATTTATGCTGGCGCTTAATTCATACCGGGTTTTGGCGGATTTAAACCGCGGCTCAAATTCTTTAAATTCCATCTCAGGACAACTCTACCTGTATTCTCACGTATCTGTCTTAAAAGATATAACTCAAACCCTCATGTTAATACACGAGGCATAGAACTGGTCTGTTCAATAATACTTTAGTCAATATCAAACCGGATACGACTCTCTCAGTATTCTTCGGTATCTATCTTACAAGATACAACTCAAACCCTCTCGTTAATACACAAGACATAAAACTGGTCTGTTCAATAATACGGTGCCAATCTGTAATTTCAAATCGTTATCTATCTTTCAAGAAAGTGATTCAGGATGTTTCTCGTTTGCCTAATGAGGAACAATTACTCTCACACCATAATCAAAGCAGAGTATTATTCCTACTGACGTTTGTTTTGAGCTCTATGATGCAGGTTAAGTTAATGAACGTAAATATAAGTTTTACGTCGTTATATACAATCGTATTTAGGTTAATTGCAATACAAGTTTTGCGCAGTTATTTACTAGGGCATCTAGATTCACAGACAATGTACAACTTAATTTATCTAGGTGTGTTCAGGTTTATAAATATGGGATTTGCTACGATATTTCTTACATTCCTAAACCTGTATTCCTAAACCTAAATTCCTAAACCTTTATTCCTAAACCTATATTTCTAAACTTGTATTCCTAAACCTATATTCCTGAACATGTATTCCTAAACCTGCATTCCTAAACTTGTATTCCTAAACCTGTATTCCTAATTCTAATTGAGAGACCTATTAGTTAAACAGTTAAACCACCCAGTGCAACCTTATATTAGATAAACATTGGCAATATTTACTTTCCTTTACCCCCCCTCCCCCCT
>NW_019396478.1:83396-93341 GCF_000591075.1 Eurytemora carolleeae | reverse complement strand
CATCCTTTCGTAGTGCCCTCTCAGCCTAGAATTTGGATAATATTAATCATAAAAGAAAGTCCATGCCTTGATAATTAAATTTATTTAATTGTAAATTTAGAACCAACATTTATCAAGAGGACATTTTTAAGGGATTGGTCGTTAATTTGGAACTGCGGTTGCCTAGCTACTTAAACTACTTTAACGTTTAAACTTTACAAGAACCACTATATGCACTATATATATACTATATAAATTACATGGTGTGTGGATTGGAAAGTTTGTCTCAGTTAAGAAAAAAATACGTAAGTCCAATGTTTGAAACCTCACAGGTCAAATTTTTGACACTTTATGGAATTTTGAAAGTCTATTATTTTTTTTTTAATTTTAGAGTTTTATCATAAATGATTAATTCTTGATTAAATAAAAAAATTAGTTATGAAAATTAAGAAAGGTTTAAATGTAAAAATATTAATTTGATGCTTTTTATGTGTCAACTGTCGTTTAATCAACTTTGCAGGGCAACCAATAAAAACAACCTACCCTGGTTAGGCGGGTCCAAACTGAAAAATAAAATGTTTATTTGTAAAAAGTTAAGTCTGTTTTTGAATACCTGCATGGCGAGCTCACAAAGGGAAAGAATTTCGGATTATGTCATGTCTTATAAAGGTCTATTCATGTCTCTAGTTCGAAGAAAATCGAAGATGGTGCCTACTACTACTGCTACTGATTCTTTCAGAAAGTGGCTGAATAAACTGACCCGAAAGAGAATAAGGTAAGTTAGATTTTTTCTTACTTGTGTGTGAAATCAAAACTAGAGGAGCTACATGGTCACAAAGTCGCAACGGCAAGATTGCCACAGGAGATTCATCACGTTCATTAGCGTCTGATCCAATCAGGGTTCACACACGTGCTGGTGAGTACTCAGCACCAACTAGAGATACATGTGTAAATTAGCGGCAACAACTAAAAAAGTGATTCTTTACTTATATCGAAACTAGCTAATGCGTTAGTGTTGCATAAAACACTATACAATGTGTTGACCCTATAGCTGAAGATTCTAAAAAAAACGTTCGTTAGCCCTATTAGACAAAAATAGACCAATCGGGATAGGGTTGAAAACGCTGAACTTTATATATTTTAGCCATTTGCACAGTTTTAGTTTGGTAATAGCAAACTCATTGCGAATAAAACAGACTTTCAGCATCTAAACTATAAGTCAAATAGACTAAAAAACAGACTTTCAGCATCTAAACTATAAGTCAAATAGACTAAAGAACAGACTTTCAGCATCTAAACTATAGGTCAAATAGACCACAAAACAGACTTTCAGCATCTAAACTATAAGTCAAATAGACTAAAACACAGACTTTCAGCATCTAAACTATAAGTCAAACAGACTACAAAACAGACTTTCAGCATCTAAACTATAAGTCAAATAGACTACAAAACAGACTTTCAGCATCTAAACTATAAGTCAAATAGACTACAAAACAGACTTTTAGCATCTAAACTATAAGTCAAATAGACTACGAAACAAATTTGAATACATAATAGTAAAAACTATTCCTAAACGGAATACAAATTTGAATACATAATAGTAAAAACTATCCCAAAACGGAATACAATTTTTAATACATAATAGTAAAAACTATGACTAAACGGAATACAAATTTTAATACATAATAGTAAAAACTATCCCAAAACAAAATACAAATTTCGGATTATGTCATGTCTTTTATAGGTTTAATTATGAAATAAGAGATGAGCTATGATTGAAAAAATATAAGAATTTAGTCACATTAAACTGAAGTAAATTTCAAATCTAACATGTTTTTATTTAAAAATTCTCTAATTAATGAGCTATTGATAAGAATAAATATTTTTTGAATATTTATATAATTTTTTTTTTCAATCATAAAATGAGAAACTCTAGCTAAAAGGTCGCAAATTTAGACTACTAATGTCGCATAAACTTTACCATCTTCTTCCGTTAAGTTTTGCGTGCAATGAAGCGTGCAATTGTGATTAACGTGCTCAAGTTTTATTAACTCGATTAAATTCCATTATTCTCTTTCTACTATACAACTCTAAAATGTTTATTTCTAGAGGAACAAAACTATATTTTTCATATTTTTATTCAACTACAAAGCATGAGATATAACAAATAAGCAATCACAATTTACTATGCAGTTTGGACCCGCCTAACCAGGGTTGGTTGTTTTAAGTGATTGGCCCGGTCTTGAAAATTTCTGCAACTTTTCGTAGCTGTAAAATAAAAAAAAATCCGTTGTTAATTGTTATTTAAAAGTTTAGCACAGCAGAAAACTGGTTCGAAAATGAAGACTCGATGACAACGACTGTATGTATTAAATTTTACAAATAGAGTCAGAAACTATATTAAAAATAAACGCGTTATAAAACTTGCCGAGCTATTGAGAAGAACAAAAATGTTTTGAATTTCAAATATGAAACCCACGCATCTCTCTGACCCTTCAGTAAAAGTAAATTCAACCTAAAGTCTGACCGCGTCAACCTTGTTGCACCGTCTGCTTGATTTACCCTATGTCCGGGCGATACATTACAAACTGGGACCGGAAAGGTTGACCCAGCTAGGAAATTCAAATGTGCTACGGCTGCCCGTGTACCGGATAAACTGGTTGCTCTCGTATTTGTCTGCGCAAATCAAAACTGGAGGAGCTTTGAAGTCACAAAGTTGCCCCTGTGCAGTTCAGAACGTATTTGTCTACGCAAATCAAAACTGGAAGAGCTTTGAAGTCACAAAGTTGCCCCTGTGCAGTTCAGAACGTATTTGTCTACGCAAATCAAAACTGGAGGAGCTATGAAGTCACAAAGTTGCTCCTGTGCAGTTCAGAACGTCACATATCTATATCTATATCTTTGCAACCCAATGTCATAGACATTAGATATTTCAAGCTATGAATTCCATTAGATCAAATAGTCTAAGTTTAAGATATCAAAGGTTTCTACCATCAGATTGCCAAGATATAGGGATTCGAAAATTTGAATTTGTAACAAAAACTTAACTCCTTTGACCTGCTCATTATGTTTAGTTTGAATTGAAAATCATAGAAAGACATTTATTTGTACAAGTAAAATCGTCTTTTTAATGAAAAAATGCATGTTATGATTTTCTGGTGATAAACAAGATTTCGTTTACTAATAAAAAATGTAATGTTTAATCTAATAAATTACTTAGTATATTTGCAGGCTTGCAGTACAAATAAAAATGTTTGTTTTCAGTTCTTCCATAAATATTTGTTGATATTAACCTTCAAGGGTTGTTTAAACAGAGAAACTTTTTATTATAAATTGGCTTAAAGAGATTTGTAAATAAACATAAAGTGTAATTTGTTTATTGTGAAAAAGTAAATATTTGCCGCGGAGTGCAGTTTCTATATATATTGTAATATTTGCGGACGGCCCCTGGGGAATTTAGCTCAGGATCTATCCACAATTATCAAATATGCCTTAGCAACTTTTTTCCTGATAATGGTAGTAATCTAAAAACTGAAAAAGAGATTGAAAATATTATCAGAAAAATGTCTTGACACCCATTCTGATAATTTAAACCAAATTAATAAGTTTAAAGAATTTGATCAAATCAATGGGAGGGGGCTGGGGGGCTGGGGGGGTCAAAATGTTGTGCAAGACCCTCTGAAAAAAGTATGCAAAAGTGAAATCTGTTCTATGTCCCCCCCCCGTGCTCAGTTTGCTCATGTGTCTGTGTGTATTTTAGGATAAAGTTTGTAGGTTCAGTTCTTCAGTTTCTGAGCTGTGTTCAAACATCATGAAAATGATAATATTTGGGTTTCTGATTATATGAAGATATGTAATGATGATTGAGAATATCCCCCCCCCCCCTCTTACTCTCTGCAGGATCGTATTATAGTGAGATATCCTAGATTTACCCTATTGGCTCCGCCTCTCCTATCTTCAACCAATCAGAGCCCGGCTCAACTTCCCAGTAGCCAATCAGAGCTCGACCTTTGATCGCGCGCTGTTTCTGCTCTCCGTGAGGTCCCGGAGGGTCGAGGGCTGCGCACGCGCAGTTTTGAGAGCACACCGAGCCGTTTATTTGCCCTGACAACAATCTTGGCTGTCTCAGTTTGGTTAGAAAATTAGAGTGTAAACACTGTTGCGCCGCGCAGTTGAAAACCAACAATCTTTGTTTGAATTTACAATTATTTTCTGGGTGCATACAAAGACAGGAAAATCCGAGTGTCTCCCTCTTTTGATTTGTTTGATTACTGCATCAAGAGAGGTGCAGCTAGAACTACAAACATTTGTTTGCTGATCAACTATTATAAATCAAACAAAGTGATCTTTGGATAAAAAGTAGAGTAGGACAAACATCAAGGACAAACATTAAACTTATTCTTAAACCCTGTGTTTGCTGAACACACAAACATACAGGAGTAACAAACACTGTAGTACTTTAAACACAGTTTAAGAAGTCCCCAATTATTCAGGGGCGTTCGAAAGTGAAGAGAGGGTTTAGCTGGAGACAGGGGCGCCAAGTTTAATGCTTTCAAGAGGGTGAGGATGCTCCCGAATAAATTCTACCAGGGGGAGGGGGGAGGTTGCCCCCCCTCTTCCATGTCTGGTTCTCTGTCCCATCTTCCTAGGTAATGAAGACAACGATAATAATGATACCAAAATTATTCAAAACTCAAACATTTTTTTGAATGAAATATTTGCTTTCGAAAAATGAATATTTTATTTCTTTTTTAATAAGTAAACTTTTAAACTTCACAACTTTTTTTCTTTTTTAAAAATTTAAATGCTAATCATTATTTTATAATTCTTGGTGTTGAATAATATGAAAAATAAAATATCATTGTGCAGTAAATGCAGTTCCCACCAACCAATAGTATAGGCATAACGACTTTAGACTTTTCATGGGCAAAGGAAGTGAGTTTTTGTCACAAACTCAATTTTCTAATCCTTATATCTTCGCAATCTGTTGGTGTAAACCTTTGATATTTCAAACTTAGACTTATCTAACATAATTTATAGTTTGAAATATCATAGGTCTACGATACTTGGTTGCAAAGATATAGGAATTAAAAAAATTGAGTTTGAGACAGAAACTTAATTCCTTTATTTCAAACTTTTGATTTAACAAAAATGTATCTTTTTTAGCTACAGTATGCAGTCTGGAATGTCCTCAATGGCCTCTGCAGGCAATTCATCAAAAACATTAATTCAAATAAATTTAATTAAATAAAATCAATCAACTTAAAATAATTAACTCAAATCAATCAAAAAGATGAAATTTTTCTTGAATAAAATCAATTATATATTAATGTAAAATTACTTTATTCAAATTACGCATAATCACTTTAATTCAGGTAAAACTTTAGATATAAAGGAATTCAGTCGTTATGTGACAAACTCACATTTTCCAATTCCTATATCTTTGCAACCTGAGGGTGTAAACTTTTTATATTTCAAACTTAGATTATCTGATCTAACATAATTCAAAGTTTGATATATCTAAGGTCTAGAACAATGTTTTCAAACATATAGGTATTATAAAATCAAAGGTTGTGGCAAAGACTCAATTCCTTTGAAATTGAAAAGAATTGAAATATTGATTGATTGATTGAATTAGGAATGAACAGCTATAATTCAACATTTAGTAACAACATGATGGGCTCGCCTCTTTCCTCAATGTAAGTAATTAACAAAAATCTCTTAAAGGGACTGTCCCTGTAATTTTAAGTGACCCTCCATTTACTGAGCACTCCAGTATGCCGCGTTCGTTAGCGCCTGATCCAATCAGGATTCAGCTATGTGTTTGGTGTCTATTCTGAACCAATAGAAATTGCATGGCGGTAACATCTATCTTTCTATTTAGCTCATTATCCAATTAGAGATAAATCCTTATATCGGCGCTATAACAGTAAATGGAAATATTTACTTCTACTGAAACTATAGTGAGAGGGGCGTACCCCACTATAGTTTCAGTAGAAGAAAATATTTCCATTTGCAGCGCCGATTTAAGGATTTATCTATAATTGGATGATGAGATAGATAGAAAGATAGATGTTACCGCCATGCAATTTCTATTGGTTCAGAATAGACAACAAACACATGACTGAACCCTGATAAGATTAGGCATACAGGAGTGAGCCGATTGACAACGGTACCCTTGAACCCTCAATCTGATGTGGAAGATATTGTCATTTTTCTGGCTTGAAGAGTGCCTAATTGTTATGTAATGATTTCTCCACTGTTTCTGAAACTTTAATCACTTTTAAGGGTACCGTTGTGAATCGGACTTGCCATTCTATCTATGGATGGTCTCTTGAAATTATACGTTTACAGTCCTGAACAGAAAATACTTATTTAAAATTCTTTTTCATGTTTTAAAGCCAAAAATTACCGACTTCTAATTTCATGCTCATACCTTTGATTTAAAACATTTTCGACTTAGATAAGTTCCAGATACCTAATGTGGAAACATTATATTTAACATAGTGAATAGTACGTGCAGGATACATTCCAATCCGATTTTTTAAGAATTCTTCAAAGTCCTCGAAATCGTCCAAGAAACATTATTCTAAAAGATCTAAAATGACAGTATTTTTATTTGAATCTCAGCGTACGTGATATCCGTTAAAAACTTGTTTGATATTTTTTTTAAAAGATTCGGCGGCAGGCTTTCAAAAACTTGTAAATTGGTTGATTTATGAAAATGAGAAAATTTAACAAGCCTTTAAAGGCCTAGATAGATTATTTTTCAAGTATTTAATGTGAGAACCAGAAAACTGTGAAATAGTAAGACGACATTATAGCAAAAATGAAGTGTATTTGATGTTATTACAAAGCCAATAATTTGCTATTAACTTCTTAAATAATTCATCAAGTGATCTGGTTCTGTTAACATTGCACAATTGCTGTGTCTCATGCTCAATGGACTTTAAATACAGTCAAAACTTGAGTCTTAAAGTCGTCTTCCTATTCCAGAGTTGTATTATTGTATGGTTCTCACTGTAGAAAAATTTCAAAGGATTTGAGAAAATTTTCTTTTTCCAGGCCACCGATGCAAAGTTTAAACTCCCCCCACCATGGAATGGGACCGAGTATGTCTCCTGTCCCATACATGTCCTCTCCTATGGGAATGTCTGGGAGCATGTCCCAATGTATGGGAGGAGGAATGTCCCAGGGGTCCCTGGGGTCAAGGGACTATTTTCCAGAGCAGGGTAGTCCTAGGTAAGTCACAACAAGGACATCATTTTTTTTAAGAATTAGTTTTCCGAACACAATTTAAGAATTATATTTTGCTTTTATTACTTTGCTTTTGGGTAAGGGATAAAGTAAACTTTAGGAAAAAGAATTTTATTTTACCACAAATCTTTTAAAGTTTTGTGGTAAAAAATGAAGATCGAAATGTGGGAGGGGGGTGAGATAATTCTTTTTTAGTTAATTCTTTTTGAGCTTTTTTTGGTTTTTTAATTTAAAAATAAAAGTTACAAACGCTGTTTTCCAGGAAAAGTAAAATTGATTACTCGGCACAATATCTAATTTTCTAATTTTACATTTTTATCCCCTACTGACCATAAATTTTACTAATTAAAGAGCCAAAGTGGGAAAAATCAAAGGTTTAGGTTGCACATTTATAACAAATTCAGAATTACATGATTATTCAAAAAAGTTTATTTTTCGAAATAGAAAAGATGTAAATATTGTGATTTCCTTAGATCCCGCAGCTCAATGGATTCTAAAAGCTACAGACGAAGTTATACTCACGCAAAACCTCCATATAGGTAATTATTAATATATAAATATATATGTAATAAGACAGGCTGTAGAATTAAGGTAGAGATGTGCAACGTGTTTTGGTTTTGATATAAAGAGACTCCACATTTCTATGATTTTTTTTACATTACTAGCTTGGGAAACAGTATGTGGGTAAAAACATGTGAAAATGTTATTAAAAACANTGGAATATATTAGGGGGTGGGAGGGGGAGTTGGAATTATACTTTTTAATCGATTTTAAAATATTTCTATTTGTTAGGCATTCTTTGTCATTCAACGACTGTTTCGTGAAGGTGCCTAGGACCCCTGACAAACCGGGAAAGGGGAGTTTTTGGTCCCTTCACCCCGACAGCGGGAATATGTTTGAGAACGGTTGCTACCTCCGTCGTCAGAAGAGGTTTAAGATCCCTCGCTCCGACAAGGACTCTGGCAGATCCCGGAAAGAAGGTCGGAGCAGGAACAATAATCACAGTTCAGATTCATCAGCTGATCATGATATTAAGAAACCCAGTCTAAAATCCTCCGACATGTTTGGCGGAGGTTTGCCGCCACTCTCCGGTCCAGGAACGATGGCGGCAGATGATATAGGAATGCCGCCAACAAAGCTGGAAAAGCATGATTACAAGTATAGTCTGCACGACAAGTATGGAGTCGACCCAGGAGATATTGGAGGTATTAAATATATATATGTTATACATTGTACAAGGCTAATTTCACAAATATTTTTATTCATGATAATAACAATGTTTTCAGAATATTTTTTAGTATATTATAATTATAACAATAATAATGTAGGAACCGACCATCTAGTACTGCCTGCTGCCCCTCTAGGAAAACACGACCACTACGGCTCCGATCCTATCTCCGAGGATAAATATCAGACCCCTGACATGTCCCACCTCTCCCCTGTATCCGACCTACACGCTAGATACGCCCTACCTGAGGGGCTACTAGGACTCCGCCCCCCAGATCCATCCCAGTACAGCACAAACAATCCGTTCTCAATTAACCGGCTCCTCCCCCCTGGACCCGGATCTCCGATGCATCCCGGATTATCTAAATCAGAACTCCACTACGGGGAGTACTCGCTACACAACCATGCACTCCATCATGAGTCGATGTACTACTCCCCCCCTGTATACCAGGTATATATAGATAATTATATTCTTCCAGAGCAAAATTAGTTCTAAATCCACCCTTGTCATAAAAGTGACTCCAAGCCATTTTGTCAAGTCTCGAATTGATTTCCCCTGGTTAATCAACAGTTTAAAGAGAGTGACCGGCAATGTAAGGTAGTTGAACTGAGAATGTGGTATTGGGGAGAAATTTTTTAGGAATCATTTTAGACCCATGAGACGTTTTTACGGTGCATATTTGTTCAGCATGAGTGCAAATCCAATCTTTAAAATCTTCATAGATTGTTTATTTTTTGAGGGATAATTTGAGATTCGGTTTTCAAAAAATTATTCAATCACAAATTTAAGAATTTAGTACAAATTCTACAGTATACTAATTAGTTGTCTTAGAACAGGTTGAAAAAATAAAAATTATCTATTATCATTGAAATAAGTAATCTTATTCAGTTATTGGCTTCTGTAATAACTCAATGTTCACAAACATTTTCTATAGACTTCTTGGAATTTTTATCGAAAAGACAACATTTAAAGAATTTTTAAGAAATCTACGAACAAATTAATAAAGAATAAGAAATTTAATATAATGATGAAAAAGAAAAAAATGATTCTAACATTGATTTATTGAGAAAATTTCAATTGAAAAATATGTTCCTAAACATCGAATTAGTTTTATAGAATTGTTTTTACATTTTTGTCGTTGTTACTTAATAATTTAAAAAAAATCGATTCTCAAAACGTAACCACCCAAATGTACGATTTTGAACTCAAACTCAGTAATGATTTATCATTACAACGTCAAATGAATCCTAAAAATTTCTGCACAACACTACATTCTCAGTTCAACTACCATACGTTGCCGGTCACTCCCTTTAAGCTTAGGGAAAGAAAACGTCGAAAACTCATTTTACAGATTTAACTGATGTAACTGATGTTACTGATGTAACTGATGTAACTGATGTTACTGATGTTACTGATGTAACTGATGTTACTGATGTAACTGATGTTACTGATGTAACTGATGTAACTGATGTAACTGATGT
>NW_019396478.1:81872-82850 GCF_000591075.1 Eurytemora carolleeae | reverse complement strand
CCCACCCCTGCTCCTCCCCCTCCCACCTCTCCTATTATTGATGTATTGTATTCATGACCTTATTCTTATCTTATCTCTACTTACATGGAATATAAAAATGAATACTGGTATAAACGATAAGACTAAATTAAAGATTACGAAAAATTTTTTAAGTTCCATCGAAAAATTTATTTAAGATTTAGATTTTTTTTCTTTTGGAATTTTTTTTCTTCTTTTATTAAAATGTTTAAAATAAACTTGGAATTTTAAACAAATGGCGAAAGGTATTTGTACTAAATATGGAAAGGTAGTTGTACTAAATATGGAAAGGTATTTGTACTAAATATGGAAAGGTAGTAGTACTAAATATGGACAGGTAATTGTACTAAATATGGAAAGGTAGTTATAATAAATATGTTTAATCACTTTTCAAGTTTGACCAACAGTGAACTAAGAGGCTTAGCTAAGAACAAATTTAGCTATTCTTCTTCTTTATATTCATTAAATCCGAACTCAGTAGTACGATATAATTTTAAAATTCTATAATCAAATGCCTCGTAAATTTTAATAATTAAACAGTCGTGGTTTCTAATTAGCTTTTTCGAAATTTGTAATGTTTCATGTGTTAAATCAGACTTTTTCCCAGAAAATATAAACGACATTTAGACGAAAATTGTCTGTAATTTTCTTTCCGAGTTAATTTTAAAAAGGTTTTTAACATTAACTAATCCTATTGTAGCAGGAAAATGAAATATGAGCAAAAAGTCATATTTTTCGATCAAATATATTAACCCTATTCCTGCTGGAGAGGGGGTCAATTTAAACCCCCACTGTAGTTTTTTTTTATATAACTCAAAAAGTATTGGTCTGAGGCTGTTGAAATTTACACATCAGGTTATTTAAAATTTTGCAATTATTTTTGCATATTTGAAATGGCATAGTCTAGGGTTTTCCAAAATGTATATTTGATCATTTTTTGGACATTATTTTTTTTGCAAA
>NW_019396478.1:69700-81797 GCF_000591075.1 Eurytemora carolleeae | reverse complement strand
CCCCCCCCCCCCAGCGTTTCCTGGTTTTTAAGTACCCTAGCAGGGTTAATGTAGTAAGCCTGGGCGTTAAACGGCGTATGTAAAGAGTCAATATTTGTCTGAGGCGGGGTGCAACTCTTGCTCATGTTTTCTCAGAGGGCGGGGACAACTTATTTATTGATTGAAAATAATAAAATTAACAACTTCCATAAAGCATGGCGTTTACTTTTAAACATTACTTAGGAAGTAAGTTAGCGTATTTATTTAATTTACAACGGTTTCCTTCCTTGCTTCATAAGTGCATAATGTGTAACAAGATTGGAAGAGAAAAAACTACTTTGATATTCTCTTTTAAAAAGACTCATTTAATACATTTCATACTTCGTTGAAAAAAAGTGAATAATTTTTAAATCTTACAATTTATAAAATGATTAAAAGAACATAAATTATAAGATATATAAATAAGTAAGAAGAAATGAATAAATAAAAATTTTAGACATTAAAGCGATAAAATAATGCCTCAGATGATAAATAGGATTCCCAACTTATATATTATGTATACTAAATAAACATACATGAATTTAAATTGATCCCCCTCTATTCGCATCATAGCTCAGAAACTTTATCGCACATATTTGTCAAGCTTTCCTTATCTCCTGTACACTTGATAACAAGAACATAGATAAACATGGCCGCCACCACGCGGCACATTGCGCATAGCACGGAGCAGAATGCCGCCAAATATTTCCCGCATTTTCCCGCCAGAACCATATAATGCCAATCTCAATGGCGAATGTAAATATTTTCCTGGACCTTTGCTTACTTTATATCCTAATAGATCTAATTAAAACAGACAACACATAATATTCTTCATTCATGCATTATATTCAGTAGAAGCTCACTTTCCTTTTGTTATTAAATCTCTCCTTTATTATTAAAATATAAACATGAAACTTGAGTTTATCATGAAAGCTGCCGAAATTATATCATTTAAAATTAGATTCATTTATTATTTATAGAAATAAATTCGCATAGAGGAAAAACAAGTTAAGTTGAAACTGTTTTATTTATCTTTTGAATAATTAGTGCAATCCAATTCTTAGTTAATCTTCAATGATACAGTGTATGCAGAGTATACCGCGGGATAAAGGGGATACAGGGGATACAGGGAAAACAGGTGATAATGGAGATACAGGGGATACAGGATATACAGGGGTTACAGAAGGATACAGGGGATACAGGGGGTAAAGGGGGATACAGGGATGCAGAATTTATAATGGATTTAATACTGGGATTCCATACTGGGATTCAAAGAAATGCCTAGTGAACTGAAATGCACAAGATTATTTCTTCAATGAATGAATGATTGATAATTTCATCTTTTATAAATGTTAATATATTTTTTTTTTATCAAATATTGCATATTTTCAGCAGGGATGGCCGGTCATTCGCTCCCTGCCTTCCTCTCAGGTTTGACATTTTAAGCTTTTTGTCCACTCCTAACAAAGTTACAAATCATTTTTTTTTCTCATCTTCACATATTTTAGTTTTAGCGCACTTTTGTAAAAATGAAATGCAACTTTAAATTGTATTAAGTCCAAAATATTATTTCACGTGATCAAATTGATTTATTTCTTTTCTCACAAAAAACATGATTTTTCGTTATGCATATTTTGTTACATTTAAAGCACTTTTCAGGTGTTTTTGTAATCTCAGGGATAGTTGGGGTTGTGGATAAAACAATCGATTTGTTTAAAAACGATGAAGAAAAAACGAAATACGAATAGTGATAGTTTTTTTTAAAACGATAGTTCTTTAAAAACCAGGCGACCGACGGGTTTCCCGGCGCTCTCGTACATAAAACGAAAAAAACTATCTTTTCCAAAAACGATCTTTTTTCGTGTTTTAAAAACGATATTTTTCGATTTTTTAACGGCCTTTTTTAAAAACGATTGTTTTGGAAACCGACCCTTCGTTAACAACCGCTAACGACGACCCTTCGTTGATGATTGTTAACGACCTTTAAAATACGAGGGCTGAAAATGTTCAAGAAAAAAAACCATTTAAGACAACATTGATAACTTTATTTTCCTGAAAAAAATGAAATTAATTGTCATAAAAATCAGATTCATTGGCTAAAACTTTGTCAAAAACGAAAGTTTTTTAAAAATCTATCGTTTTTCATCTTAAAAAGTGAACAATTGTTTTAAAAACGATCGTTTTTCGTTCATTGAAAATTCAAAACGAGTGGTTCGTTTTAAAAAAAGATAGTTTTTTTTCTTAAAAGGTAACAATCGTTTTTAGAATAAAATAAAATAAAAACGAAACGAAAAACGATTAACAACCCTACATGCAAGTCCGTATTTATTGGCTTCAAATAAAATCGAAGAAAGTTATCTATAAATGCAAAATTTGCTTTGTTGAGTGACCTTGGATTTTCACATATTATCATATCACACAATGCCCTCCCCCCGCCTTCCCCCCCCCCTCATCCACTTGAGACGGAATTCTTAAACAAATATACCGTCAATATTACTCAGATAAAAAGTATTCAGGTTTAGTTCCTGGTGGCCCGAAAGTGCAGTATTGTAGAGTGTTTTTTAATTCAATTTATACCATGAGACGTTTTTGAAGATTATATTTAATAAATAAGAGCCTAAAATCGTTTACGAAACTTCATCAGAAGGAATGGTCCACAGAAAAAGGATTTTTTTTTAATTATTAAATATCCTGGAGGATAAATGTAACAAACATTTTACTGTTTAATCAAATAATTGTAAAACATATTTCTTCTGCGTTCCATCCCTTCTGGTGAAATTTTAGAAACAAATATATGCTCTTGCTTAGAAATCATACACCACAAAAACATCCCATTGTTATAAAATGAATCCTAAATTTATATTTATAATACTGCACTCTCGGTGAAAATATGTTATCTAGCCGGTCTCTCCCTTTAATGTGATTTATAATGATCGAAATCAAAATTATAATCTAAGTACACCTTAAACATTTTTAAAATAAAGAAGTTTTAAATAAAAACGAGACGGCCTGATACATAATGGAATAATCTGGGCTAAAATAGGAGTAAATAAGGATAAATAAGGATAAATAAGGATAAATAAGGATAAATAAGGATAAATAAGGATAAATAAGGATAAATAAGGATAAATAAGGATAACTAAGGATACGAGTGAAAAAGAATAAAAAGGTTGAAGTAATGGAATTATTTATGCAAATAAGGATGAAAAAAGAAGAAGATATCAATGAATATAAAGGTATAAGAGTGAATAAATATATAAGGATGAATAAAAGAGAATGAAAGTGAATAAGCATAAAAGGATGAATAAAAGAGAATGAAAGTGAATAAGTATATAAGGATGAATAAAAGAGAATGAAAGTGATAAAGTATATAAGGATGAATAAAAGAGAATGAAAGTGAATAAGAATATAAGGATGAATAAAAGAGAATGAAAGTGAATAAGTATATAAGGATTAATAAAAGAGAATGAAAGTGAATAAGTATATAAGGATGAATATAAAAGTATAAGAGTGAATAAGTATATAAGGATGAATAAAAGAGAATGAAAGTGAATAAGTATAAAAGGATGAATAAAAGAGAATGAAAGTGAATNAGGCTTATTAAGTTCAAAGTCTGTTGAAATATTGAAAAAACGTGATTTAATTTTATCGAAGAAACAGAACATCACTCAAAGAGAATAGAAAGTATAATTTGACCCCTACAAAACAATCGATAAAACACGAATAGTATAAAAAGATTGTCATATGTTTGAGGTGAGATAAACATCTAGCTTTTGTACAAAGATATAATCTCGTTTTTATTAAAAAAAAAACAAAAAAATATTCAAGTAGACATTTTTTTTATTAAGTATGCAAAAATGAGCTTAAATTTTTAAAACATTTTTCAACTTATTAAATATTGTATTTACACTTTTAAGTTTACGAGTTTACCCTGAATTCTTGTGCATATGTTTGTAGTATTTCAATTTGTATTAACATTTGTTCTATCATGCTAATTTTGCTTATATTGTCATGTAAACATACTCCCCCACCTTCCCCCTCTCTCCCTCCTCCCTCTCATTTATATCCCTCCCCCCACTATAAGATTTAGTTGTATTACAACTTACAGTTTAACAATGGTTTCGATTAAACCTTTCCGGTGGTAATCTTCTTAATCGGGTGGGGGGGGGGAGTATATTAGTGATGCTCATTCTCTCCCCCCCCTAATACCCGACAAATATATATGTATATATACATTATTAGATATTGTATATTAAATAAAGATCATTTATGTTTATATTACTCCATATCCCGTTTTAGAAAATTTCTTTCCCCTTCTATTTTTCATCCCCCCTTCTACTTTATATCCCTCCTTTTTTTATTTCCAATCTTCTACATTATATCCACACCCTTCTACTCTATATCAACCCTTCTACTTTTAATCCACACCCTTCTACTTTATATCAACCCTTGTACTTTATATCAACCCTTCTACTCTATATCAACCCTTCTACTTTATATCAACACTTCTACTCTATATCAACCATTCTACTTTATATCAACCATTCTACTCTATATCAACCCTTCTACTTTATATCAACCCTTCTATTCTATATATACCATTCTACTTTTTATAACCCTTCTGCTTTATATCAACCCCATTTACATTATATCCCCCTTCTATTTTATATCCCCCTTCTATTTTATATCCCCCTTCTACTTTATATCCCTCCTTTTACTTTATATCAACCCTTCTATACTTTATATCCTCTTCTACTGTACCCCCCTTTCTACTTTATATCCCTCCTTCTACTTTATGTCCCCTTTTTATACTTTATATCCCTCTTCTACTTTGTATCACCCCTTATACTTTACATCCCCCGTTCTTCTTTATATCCTTGTCTACTCTGTAACCCCCCTTTCTACTTTATACCACCCCCCGTCTCCGAACATATATTCCTTTAATCCTTCTGGATTCTTGAAAAGCATGTTTCCTATTATACATTCTATCCCTCTCATCAAAACCAACAATTCCTCTTATATCAAAAATATGTTAGATCTCTTTTTACTTGAATAATGTTAAAAAATTAAATTTTGGAGTTAAATGTATTTTGAGAATATGTTTCAATAAAATCCAAATATAACTAAAAATTTTAACCTTAGGACTTTTTTGGACCTTACATTGGGCCTTTGAGGGAGGGAAGAAGGGGGGAATGCATGTATGCGTTTTTTAACTCTTGTCCGTTTTTAGCTCTGTTCTAATTTTTTTCTCCAAAATGCAAGGGTCGGTTTAGAATTGTCTTTTAGAAATCGTCTGTTGATATGATGTGTGTAAACGTTGTGAGTGAATGAATAAAGTTTGTCTGTGGGAATATGTGTGTGTCTGTTCAGATAATCCTAAGTATGACGAATGGGATTTTTTACCATCCCTGAGCTTCCTAGATATGACTGAACCAGGCGTAACGAAATATTCAATAAATATTGCGGGGGGTTGACTTGGAGAACTCGTTATTGAAATTAGACGCACATTTTTACACTCACTTTTTGTTGACGGGATCATCTGATTTATAGAATTATATTTTAACTTTTAGTAAAATTAACTTTTAAGAAATGTAATATCCAAATTACAATTTACCATTGAAAATCATCATTAACACAAATTTTTATTTTAAATATTTTAGGTTAACTCTCCTTCTGTGACGTCACACTTATGACCACTTGCCTCCGGCCCCATGTATTAAGCGTGTTTATCAGCTGATTCAAGATGGCGAACGAGCTAACTGAATAAAATGCGGGAAAACGCTAAATCAACAGGGCGCCATGTTTATCTGTAAATGAATGACAACGGTCGATATGACATTAATCAAACAAAGTGCAAATATTTTGGTTAAACAATGAACAATGAACAAAGAGGACCAATTTTAGAATCAAATGGGACCCAAGATAAACGATGGGCGAAACTAGAGTGAAATCAACTTTTTGTGAACGAAGAAAAATTAAATTAAAGTTGTAGAAAATTATTTCGAATCTTGTGCCATACAGTTCATTTCAACACCAATTAGAGCTTGTTTTTAATACTTTAGCAACACGAATGTAATCTATTATTTAATATGTAAAACTGTTAACATTTCAATGCCCATGTATTTTTATTAATCTTGTCTAAAAAAGGTTGTTTTTAAATCCCTTATAATTTTTGTGATAATGGACACAGCTAACGTTTCTAATTATAATTAGATAATTAAAAAATAGTATCGTTGATTGTTATATATTTTGCGTTTTTACAGGGTTGGCAGGTTTGATTTATATACACTATAACTAACATTTACTAATTTCATAAAAAAGGAGAGATATCGTGAACTGAAGAAACCTGCCCACACTCTCTTATTTAAAATCTTGGTGTGAAACTAATCAGTTCAATTCTATACTATTTGTCAAAATTTATTCCTTGTGTATATTCTATGTGTTTTGGGAAAAAAACATACACTTTCAAATCTCAAGATTTTTTTGAAAAAAAGGGGTCATGCAGAACCCCCCTCCCCTCCTCCTTTAAGCAATAAGGGGAGCTCCCTGATTAAAATGGTTGTAGTTACGTTAATGTTTAAAAACTAAAATTTATAGTTTTAAAAATTAAGTATTCGTCTTTTCAACCTTGATTTAAAGCCATTTTACTCTCGTCTTTGATAAAAATTCGGTGAAATATTAATCTATGTTTTATCATCAGTCCTTAATCCCAAAAACAGCTGTTCTTTCAAAAAATCTTTGTTGTAATCTGTAACCTGTAATCTGTCACTAAACCAATAATATAGAGAAATATAAATCAGTCAGGAAATAAATTTTAATTATTCAAATAATTTAAAGGGGGTGCAGGGGCGCCATGAGCCCCGCGATATGGTCTCCAAGCCTCTGCATTCGCAAATGAGTATTTAATGACCTGGCGCTACACCTGTCCTTTAGAACAGATATTATAGAAGTAATGTATAACAAATTTAAGAAAACTATTTGATATTTTAATAGATATGCAATGTTTTTTATATTCAAGAAAACACTTCATATCTATTTAAAGATTAAATATTCTATTTCAAAAATGTTATTTATAACTTCTATAATATCTATTCTAATGCTTAGGGGTAGCGCCAGGTCATTTTAAATACTCATCTGGGAATACGGAGACTTGGAGACTATTTTGCGGGGCTCATGGCGTCCCTGCACCCCCTCCCTCCCTCCTCAGGTCCATCTTTGACAGGGACAGAGGGGAAGGTTTAAATTACAGTATTCGCATGACAAAAGGATGTAAACAAATGATTGCGATTCGCTAGATTATTTTTTAGGTCTGAAACCTCAAACCACCCTTAAGATTGCCTATAGTTGAATTCCTAAAATGCCCAATATATACCAAGGTTCCAATGGCTTTGTTCATAAAAAATTAGACCCTTTGTTTTTACATAGCTGTGCTCCTTATGCATCTAATTTGGAGACCAGATCAAGTTTGAAGTGTCGCCAGGCCCTTAGGACATAACCTGACAATGACAAAGCTAAAACAAAGCCAAGTGCTCGTTTTTAACTATTTCATTCAAGAGTTTTTGTCACAATCCTCAATTTCGTGAACATCATTTCAATATCTGGATTTAGATCACTGACCATTTAAGCTTTAACAAGAAACAAGCGCGTTGCAAAATATAAATGTACATGTCCAGGACTTCAAGAAAGTTCAAGTCAGTTGCTGAGGTAAATCCAAAGGTCGAGGCGTTGCGACGCTTTAAATTCGAGACTGTTTAAGATTTGATACTATGTTTCAGAGAGATTAGTACGTTGCCAATTGCCATCCAATAAGAGCGCTTCAATGTTTATGTTCCCAACGATCCAGTACTGTTTTGTTAATGTTTTTTCCCCATCCAATGAGAACTCAAGATTTTCATGAAATTAAGAAGCATTTTGTTAAATTACCAAAGATTATAGGGATTAGAGTTTTTGGCTTTGACTTAATTCGTTTTCAAATAATGCGAAGCTAGAATATTCAGTTCATGATTTCGAAAAAAAAAATTCCGAAAATGCTTGTGATTTGGAAATGTTAAGTTAGAAAAAAAAATACAAATAAATGTTATGATTTTGATATCTTTGTAGTTTACTAGTGGAGGATTTTTATTTCTTCCCCTCCCCACACTCCTACTCGACGACGTTTAATTTTTGTATATGTAACAAATGGGATAGATGGACATGGGGTCGCAGCACCCGGCCCACTTGCCTGTCCTAGCCGCAGTGCTCTTCCCTAGTCTGTCCTAGTCCCAGTGCTCGCCTCACTCCTTGCCTGGCCTAGCCGCAGTGCTCTTCCCTAGTCTGTCCTAGTCCCAGTGCTCGCCATACCCCTTGTTTGTCCTAGCCGCAGTACTCTTCCATAGTCTGTCCTAGTCCCAGTGCTCGCCTCACTCCTTGCCTGGCCTAGCCGCAGTGCTCTTCCATAGTCTGTCCTAGTCCCAGTACTCGACCCACCCCTTGCCTGTCCTAGCAGCAGTGCTCTTCCCTAGTCTTTCCTAGTCCCAGGTCTCGCCCCACCTCTTGCCTGTTCTATCCACAGTGCTCTTTCCTAGTCTGTCCTAGTCCCAGTGCTCGCTAGAAATTATCTAAACCTGACCTTTATCCTGAAATAATAAAATAAAAATTTGACTTGATGTCAAAACTAGTTAAAATCGCGTGTACAAAAAAATTATACTAGGACTGAACAAAGTGTTTTTTTTGTGATAGCAAAAAGTTATACCAACGAATAATTACGAAGGCTCTATTTTCTATTCTAAAAGTTTCTATATTCGTAGTATTTAAATATAATACAATACGTAATCTTTTGTTCCTTTACATGACTGGTTTACAGATCAGGTTCTCTGTTCAGTTATCTAGGTCTACAGATCAGGTTCTCTGTTCAGTTATTTAGGTTTACAGATCAGGTTCTCTGTTCAGTTATTTTGGTTTACAGATCAGGTTCTCTGTTCAGTTATTCAGGTTTACAGATCAGATTCTCTGTTCAATTATCTAGGTTTACAGATCAGGTTCTCTGTTCAGTTATTTAGGTTTACAGATCAGGTTCTCTGTTCAGTTATTTAGGTTTACAGATCAGGTTCTCTGTTCAGTTATCTAGGTTTACAGGTTAGGTTCTCTGTTCAGTTATTTAGGTTTACAGATCAGGTTCTCTGTTCAGTTATCTAGGTTTACAGATTAGGTTCTCTGTTTAATTATCTAGGTTTACAGATCAGGTTCTCTGTTCAGTTATTTAGGTTTACAGATCAGGTTCTCTGTTCAGTTATCTAGGTTCAAAATAACGAACATTCTGTTCAAAATAATGAGCATTTGTACAAATTACGAACATTTTATAAGAAAAAACGAACATTTGTACAAAATTTAGATTATTTTGATCAGATTTACGAATATTTTGTACAAAATTACGATTATTTTGTACAAAATTACGATTATTTTGTACAAAATTACGAACATTTTGTACGAAATTACGAATATTTCTACAAAATTAAAATCATTTTGTACAAAAATACAATTATATCGTACGAATTTACAAATATTTTGTACACAATAACGAACATGTTTAACAAAATTATGATTATTTTGTACGAAATTACGAATATTTTGTACGAAATAACGAACATTTTTTACAAAATTACGAACATTTTGTACAAAATTTCGAATATTTTGTACAAAATTATGATTACTTTCAACGAAATAACGAATATATTGTACAAAATAAAGAACAATTTGTACGAAATTTCAAACATTTTGTTATGATTATTTTGTATGAAATTACGAATATTTTGTACGAAATTACGAACATCTTGTACAAAATTACGAACATCTTGCACGAAATAACGAATATTTCTACAAAATTAAAAACATTTTGGATATTTTACAAATTAACATTAACATTCTTTTCAAACAAACACACAATTTATTGTCTACGTCGAAATTCTTTCTGTATTATGAACTTACAAGTTTTTCCCCCAAATTTGTCAACTATATTATTTTCTGCCCCCAGTTCATAGGTTTTATGATTCTTGAACTCTGTTCAAGGATTACAAAACTAAACAGTTACAATTTATTATTTTATTTAAAGGAAAAAAATATAATACATAGCGTTCTCAAAATTGCGTCCTCAAAAGTGCGTTCGCAATGTCAAAAGTGCTTTATCGGAGTAATTCTAAGATTTAATTCTGAAAGAATTTAAAAAATTAACACCACTATAAATCTACAAGTTACTTTAAAAGAAAAAATAATATTTTTTTTTAATAAGAAAAATTATAATTTTTATTTTCTTATTCCTCAAAACAAAGGTTTAAAAGGTAGCGTTGTAATTTGTGTATCAACGTAATTATTTTATTTGAGGAGCTCTTGCAATCACGTGATTAGTCCCTTTGATTTAAACTTTAAAAACTTTAGAATTCTGAACAGATAACAGGCGAAACCTTGAAACGTTAAACATGTACAACTTAAAAAAATTCTTTATAACGTTTCGGGTTCTAACTTACAAATTAGTCTTTTATAAAAATAAATTAACTTTTTATGAATGTAAATAACATTTTCTTACCAAAAATGTCGTTTAAATTAAAATAAATGTGCTATAAAATTATTTGAAGGCCATTACTGATAATTTATTCATGAGCATAATTCTAAATTGTAAATTTGTAGAAATTCAGTATTTAAGTATATTATTAAAAATTCATTTTTGGGAGAAAACTTTGTGTTTACTTTTGATCAGGTATTCAAATTTATGCAATCAAATACAACTCACTTATATTTGCTCGATTAAAACTTTTTTGACCCACACGTAGGAGTTGGTTTTGTTTAAATTAATAAATACAGTGTTTTAGCAAATATTAAATCATGCAAAAAATTAAGAAAAAAAACTGACATTAACGATTTTATACAGAAAAAAAATATTTGTATTAATGCCCTACTCTAACATATACTTTTTTATAAGTACCAATCCAGGTATAACCTTCCGTATCCTTAGGTATCTGTCTTACAAGATTCAACTCAATTTAGTACTCCAGGTTCCTCAATAATACTTTAGTCAATATAAGACCTGATAAACTCTATCTGTATTCTCAGGTATCTGTTTACAAGATACAACTCAATCACGAACTCCAGGTCACTCAATAATACTTTAGTTAGTATCAAACTGGATACGACTCTATCTGTATTCTCAGGTATCTGTCTTACAAGAAAACTCAAATCCGTCCTGTTCGCTAAACCCAGATATATTACTCTAAAACTGTAATCAAACAGGGTATTATTCCAACTAATGTATATTTTGAGTTCTAAGATTCAGGTTAGATTAATGAACTTAATTACAAGTTTTACGTATTTATTTACAATCAAAGTTAGGTTTAAGGACCCATAGGTTTTACATAGTTGTTTACAAGCATAGGTAGGTTTACAGATAATGTACAACGTAATATATCTAGGTGTGTTCAGATTCATAAATATGGGGTTTGCTACGATATTTATTGCAAGTTAAAAAAATACCATAAAATACAAAAAAATTATATTTATTTATTGCCAAAAATTAAAACATTTTTAATGTTGCAGCAAAAAAAGATCAATTGGTCCAGTGAAGGTTTAAATGTTTCAATCCTTCAGTTCTCATTTAAATACGACACAGAGAGAGAATTAAAACTGTAAATGTTAGATCAAATTTAGGATTAGGACCGGGGTTTTACAAATCTGAAATATCCAGTAAAAATTAACAGAACATTTCGTTAACAAAGGGAAAACCCGTTAATTTCTGGAGTTTATTTACCAAAGTGACCGTTAATGGAAAAAAAGAACGGAAAACGAAAAAGAACGATGAATGCATTTTCGAAAATAACTGCAACCTAATTTATTTATTTTGTTATTTTCGACTGGCACCGATAACAGATTCATAAACATTGGCCATTAACGCCGTTAATATTATTAAGACCTTTCACGAGCCTTATTTTTAAGAGTGAACAAAAACCTTGTTAACTCAACGGAACGTTAAGTTTCTAGAACGAAAGGATTTCAGAAAAGTTGGTCCGATCAGTTATTCCAACTAACCGTAAACGAACGGTTTGAAAAAAGTCTG
>NW_019396478.1:62494-68972 GCF_000591075.1 Eurytemora carolleeae | reverse complement strand
TAAAAAAGGGAAATTTTGGCAATCAGCTGATTAAACAAGGAAAATCCTCATATTTTTAGTTTTTTTTACTGTTCTGATATTTTTATATAAAACGATATCACTGAAAATTAAAGTTTGATACAAGAGTGACACAATTTTGCGGAATATCTTTAAATTTTATCTTGAACACTTGATTATGAAATCCAGTGCTGGTGCTTTTTGTAGGAATTTTTTGTCGGATATTTTAAATCTTAAGCAAATGATCTCTATATCCAATGTGGGCACTATTTAATTTGAAGATTAGGACTTGATTCATCAATTGTAAAGTTAAATTAATCTATAGTTCTTCAAATATTTAAGATTAACCCTATTTTGCAAATTCTTCTTGCATTTTTGAATTTGCTGTGTCAAAAGTTGAAAAAAAGTATAATTTTTTTCTATTAGACACAATACATAATTGAAAGTTTGCAAATTTGCAAAGTTTTTTTTTGCAGATTATTAAAGTAGAGTCCAAGGGCTTTTCAACAGTGTATCAAATGATAAAGATTTGTATCACAATAAGGAAATAAAGGGGGGNCATACTATTTCTATTAGTTCAGAATAGACAACAAACACATGGACTGAACCCTGATTGGATCAAGCGCTAATGGACTCGGCATACAGGATTGCCCCCCAGACTATTTTGGGTAAACTAGACGTCAGCTTGAGTAGGGTTAATGCTGGATTTTGAGATTCATAAAACAAAAGTTCTCTCCTCTTCATATTTTTAGATTTACAAGTCATGCGTCACAACATAACATACGGGACACTTTTTCGAAAAAAACACATTGGATTAAATTATGCTAATTTATTGTTTCGAATGATTGAATTTAATCGTTTATGTTCTTTAAAGATATTACTCATAGTCATATATTAGGTAAAACTACAATGCATATTTATGTGTCCATATAATTCTAAGCTCTTTCCCATGTTGCTTTGACGCCATTTTTTTCTTGTTCACGGTTCATGAACACAGGGTGGCGAATTTCATATAAGAGTGAAGAAGCGTCCTTCACACCATTTGTGCTCTATAAAACCCTTTGAGAGCAGAGCTGAAAACTTTAGAATGGTGGATATCAGGATTAAGGCTTAAACCACTCTTTTTCTTAATATCCAGTTTAAATATTGCTTGTTCTCCACATGAATTTAAACTCCAGAGAAGCTAATCCATCGGATATCTGGATATTTCATTCTAAAGTTTTCAGCTCTGGAAAGATAAACCATTTAATTTGCACGAGTTACTTGTCAAACGACGATCTCTCCGTTTAGACAAAAGTTTTGATTCTCCTAATCTACATTTAAGGTAAATGTAACAACTTTTTAAGAAGAAGAACTTGTAATTGATACATCCATATTTCATACTGTTGTATTCCGATGTATTAATGCTCATCCGATTTAAACTTTATTGCATATTGATATAATATCCAATTTCTAAATGATTAGCAAAAAATATCAGACTCTTCCTTCTCCGTCGATAGTCGTTTGAATTAAAAAATGCACGTCATGTCTGTCAAAATACTTATTCATTCATTCATTCAATTTAGTATTTTACAATTGCTCAATAATCATCTATCTATCTATCCCCCAAAGACTCTTATAATGGCAAATAATGGTTTGCATTTAATCATCAAATATAATGTTGTCATATCTAGAGATAGGCATTGTCATGTGAACGAACGAAATTTTTGAAAACGACCGAAATTTTCTTGTTCTTGTTCAGAAAAAAAACGAACGATGGACGAACGACTTAGATCGTTCAGAGAAATTAAAAAACGATAGAGAAAAACCAGACTGCCATGAAAAGTATCCATTAATATAATATAATATACACAGATATATCTAGACTTAATTATTTTCGTAAACTTTTACGGAAAAAAATATGATGGATCCTTTGTATATGAACTATAAATATATAACCTTCAAAAATAGACTAAATTCATCAATTTTATGTTTTATGTTAAACGTTAGATTAATTCTTTAACAATAAAAAAAATTATATGCAACAAGTGGCCGTCAGTTGACAGTCAAAAACCTTTTGTGGAAATGTAGCATGTCGTGCCGGTACAACTATAGGTCTGATTAGCCAATCCATAAGAGCTTAACTTTTCAGCTTATGAACAGTCCCTGCGTTACGGCAGCGCTGTTAGAACAAGGGGGGGGGGCGATGCAGACTATTGATCACCAATAGTTGAAGAACATGATTATTTTTGCATTTACATAACTACACTTTTCCCTAAATATAAATTATTTTGAAAATAAAAAATNCTATCTGTCTATCTGTCTATCTGTCTATCTGTCTATATGTCTATCTGTTTATCTCTTTATCTGTCTATCTATCTATCTGTCTATCTGTTTATCTGTCTATCTGTCTATCTATCTATCTGTTTATCTGTCTATCTGTTTATCTGTCTATCTGTCTATTTGTCTATCTATCTATCTGTCTACCTTTATATCTGTCTCTCTCTCTATCTGTTAATCTGTCTGTCTCTTTATCTGTCTGTCTGTTTATCTGTCTATCTGTTTATCTGTCTATTTGTCTATTTGTCTATCTATCTTTCTGTCTATCAGGAACATATTTCTGTTTTTCTGTCTATTGGCCTAGCTGTCTTTATGACTATTGGCCTTTTTATTTCTATATATGTGCCCTGAACTAAAAACCTTAGAATTGTGTATATTCTTGAGATCATTGCTTAATCGCGTCTTTTTTTAATCCCAAGACTAATTTAATCTTTAGTTTGCATCTAGAAAAGTGTATAAAATTTGAAATTTTGCGTGCCATTTAATGAGCAAACTCTCATGTGTTGGAATATGGTCGGGATATTTAAAAAGAAAAGACGAGGTTAAGCAGGAAATAAAAAGTTTCACATTGGATATTTTAATGGTATCCAGTTCTAAAGTTCCCTGCTCTGAACATTTTTTTATATAGAATATCAATTATACTGATTATCCACACGAAATAAAAAAATAAATGAAAGAAGACGACATTCTTTCCACAGTTTTCTGATTACTACAATGAAATGAAAGATATCCAATGTTTCTGCATGACTATAAACACTAAATAAGCAGATCCTGTCTTTGCTAGATTTGGTTTGTTAAAAAAAATTTCCAAATGATACATTTTCAAAAAAAATCTTTTTTCGTTATTTATTTTCAAGAAATTTTTTTTTGAAAAAATTATTATAATGTTTTTAATTGTGTTCTATCGTGTTATGGATTCTTGATGAAATATTAGGAAAAGTTTATCAATTATCAGGTTTTGCTTGTGGTTGCAGCAAAAAAAGATCAATTGGTCCAGTGAACTTTTATCCATAACCTTGATAAGTTTCCATTCTAATGCGTCATCGGTAATATTTTGATCTTAGTGCGTCAACGATCGTTCAATATATCAGTGCGTAAACCACAGTTAATTTTTGTGTGTGATAACGTTTTTCGTCCTTTTTTATATAAGTCAAAATTTAATTCTCAATTCGATTGGTCATCGTTTCAGAATTATCATTCATTTTCCATCAATAAAATCGTTTGAATTGTTCGTTTTGTTTTTCTCGTTTGTTATGATAAAAATTGGTTTTTTTCTCTAAACGATCAAATACGTTTGTCCAAGATCTATAATTTAAAACTTTTCTCCGAAATATCAAAAAGACTTTTGATTATTATTAAATGTTCACTAGGGTTTCACAGGGCGCCTCCTTTTCCTTGAACCAAGTTTTGCTTTTAATCATTGTTTGAAAGTCGCTATTTTCAATTGTTCTAAAATTTTTGCGAATTTTTGGCGCATTTTCAAAAATATTAATTGTTGAAATTTTTTAGACTTAGTTGACTGCAGCTGTATAGTGTACACCTTGCCTGAAGTCTTGTGAGCTGCCCCCAAACTGTATCCGATCAGTTTAGCCGTTTTGACAACTCTTCGCTAAAACCTACTATTTCTTTGGCCAGTGTACTCCTGATACTGATGTACGCACCGAAAGTAGGGTTTGTAGCAAACGAAATGTATCGCGAAAAAATGCGAAAATTTTCGTTCGTATTTTTCGCAAAATTTCGCGAAAATGAATGAAGCAAAAATGAAAAAAATAAGGCAAATTTTGCGAAAAATTGCTCCCTCTTTGAAGACTCTCATAATAATAATTCAGAAATAATAAGAAAGTATTAAAAAGACAACTCCATCTTTGAAGACTTTCATAATAATAATTCAGAAATAATGAGAAAATAAAAAAGACACAGCTCCCTTTTTGAAGAGTTTCCACCCATTTTTCGGTTATTTGTCGGTATTTTGTAATTTGTAATTGTTACAAAATAAAGTATGTAAAAATTGATTAGTTACAGCTAACCAATTTTTTAGCAACAGTCGGAATGAAAAGATGAAACAAAAAGACAATTTCCAATCTTTTTTTGGGTTGCCACTGTGTTAGGATCGAATAATCTGAACATGAATAGCTAAGCTTGGCTTGGCTGCAATGATAATAAAAACAAAAATTGAAAATTTTTCAACTTTCCCATATTTAATAAGTTTCTTTTTATTGCTTATTAAGCTAAAGGTTCTAATATCTGAAAGTATTTAAAGTTTCACTTCAGTATTTCGTTGTAAATTATCGTTTAAAAACATTATTATTATGGTATAAAGAAAACGTTCATGAAATTTGAAGATGGTATACGAGATGAAAACTATTTTTTTTTAATATATAAAATGCCGTAACAGACGTTTCTGGAAGATATCCAATTTTTGTGATTCTTTCAATAGTCGTAAAATCTCCAAATTTATGCTGAAATATGGTAGATTGTTGATGACCTCAGATTGTAAGATGTTTCTTTAGTTGTTTATGATTTGAAAATATTTGACTGAAGGCTGAACATATTTATCATTTTACTAGTTTCATGGGCGGCCACAGATAATACTTATCAATTTTGGTATTTATTGAGCCCGCCACGCTTTTTATCAAACAACTTAAAAGATTTAACAGACAACTCTAAAACGAAATGAAAGTACTTTAATGCCGAGTTTAAAGATGGTAGAAATGCGTTCGGACAAAACAATAATAAGATTGTAAACAAAGATCAGAATTCAGAACTTATGAAATCAGTAATCTACGATACAGGCGCCCATCCTCTATTTTAACTTTTAATTGTGGCTCTATCTGTGAGCAATTTTTCTGAAAAAATTACCAAAAAATGTTCGCGGATTAAAAAATATTTTTAAAAAATTAAAAATTTTGGAGACAATTTTTTTTCCTGAGTCATCAGAAACCTTTCCTGGGGTCATGTGAGGTCGCACACAAAGTTTGGGCCCGATCTGCTAAGCCGTTTCGACGCTTATTGGATGCAAACGGACAGACAAACAGACAAGCAAAGTATATATATAGATGTGACATTTAAAAATACAGAATCTCTTTTTTTCTCGACTTTAAACACAAAATATTTTTAACTTCAAGAGTTTAACTTTACTCCAAGAGTTTAACTTTACTCCAAGAGTTTAACTTAACTCCAAGAGTTTAACTTAACTCCAAGAGTTTAAATTATCTCCAAGAGTTTAACTTAACTCCAAGAGTTTTACTTAACTCCAAGAGTTTAAATTATCTCCAAGAGTTTTACTTAACTCCAAGAGTTTAAATTATCCACAAGAGTTTTACTTAACTCCAAGAGTTTAACTTAACTCCAAGAGTTTTACTTAACTACAAAAGTTTATCTTAACTCTAAGAGTTAAATTTAATCCCACGAAGTGAACTTAATCCCAAGCTTTTGACTGAACTCCATGAGTTTAACTTAATTGATTAAGGTTTAATTGGTCAAGACCTATCAACAACTTAAGTTTGTTGATGGTTTTCTTTAAAATTTTTAATAATTAAATTTCTTCTTCACATTGTGTCGTTAATGATAAAAACTATTTACTTAAAAACCCAATCCCTCCCCTAGAATTTAGTTTAACTCTCAGACCTCAAGAGTAAGAGAGTTCCAAAAGAAATTTCTAGTGACACTCCTTTCCTAGAGTTTTACGATACAAACCTGTTTTCACAAAAATGATGGAGATACCCATTTTTTTTTGTCAATACAAAATTGATTTTTTTCCTAATGCGGACTTACGAATTTATTTAGTGAGAGAAAAACGAAGGAAATATGAAGAAATCATATCTTTTCAAACCAGAAAAACGTCGATATCTTTTTAATCTTTAATGATTAAAATTACAACAAAACAAACGTCCTTAAAAATCTTATTTGTTTTTGGTTTACCCTATATAACCATTAACCAACCGGTTTAAAATTGTTAATCAATATACAGATTTGTTTGTTGTCAAGTGTTATGTTTGGTTTGGATTTACTGCACTAGCACGTGTTCCATACTCGTAAATGTGACACAAATAATACATTTATACAATGGAAAGATTACCCTTTACACCCCCCAGGCTAGGAGCAGGTAATTAGTTTTGTTTGGGCCAATTTATCTAATACATACGCCTCTAATTATACCCCC
>NW_019396478.1:56928-61909 GCF_000591075.1 Eurytemora carolleeae | reverse complement strand
TTACCCGCACTTGGTCGATTTTACCGGGAAACTAAATTTTTGCTATTAAAGTCGACCCACTCAACTTGGACTCTCTAAACCAAACTAAGAACATTATTACAGTGGTTTTCTCAAGTACCCCAATCAAAATTTAAAGCAACCCGGTAAAAGAGTGCATGAGTTATGATCTGACATACAAACAAACAAACGAACGTACAGAGATAATAATTATATATATTAGATGTTGAAAATCAACCATACACACATATAGGTTAAAGAGTCTGGGAACTATAGTTTCAATGACTCTCCATTTACGCGGTGTCATGTTTTATTCACAAGGATACCCTTTAACCCTTCTATGGACATTGCCCGAATTGCATGGCGGGTCATATAGAATTATGCTTTCAAAATTCATTCCCATAAACAAGCGAATTTTCAAAAATCGCACATAAATGTTAACCAAACTATTTCGTCGGAAATTAATGATAAAATAAATACACAATTATATCTAATCATTATTGTTTCTTTTAAATCATGAAAAAAAGAAATAAATCTATAAAAGTAGTAATCTGTTTGTTTGGTTTTCCGATCATAACTGGGGAACCCTAGGACAGATTTACCTCAAATTTGCCAAGAAATGTTCTAAGCGTGGGGCGTAAACATTGATTGGGTTGACTTCTACAGGGAAAATTCATCAGTCAAAGCTGGGTTCCCAAGCTAGTATATCATTTCTCCTAATTTTTATATAATTTGTTTTCTCTACCACTGTATTCGCGTCGATATGAATAAAATTGAAAATTTTCAGAGATTTTATTTTAAATCCGACAAATCTAGCAAATTTAGGGGTTGATTCTTGTTGTTGAAAGATATCTACTACTAGTCGTCACACCCCCACTAGATTGGGCACGCCCATTCATGACTAGTAGGAGGAGGAGGTGGAGGAGGAGGTGGAGGATGAGCAGGGGGATGAGGATGAGGATGAGGATGAGAAAGAGGAGAAAGAGGAGAAGAAGAAGGATAAGGAGATGAGGGAGAGAAAAAGGAGAAGAAAAAGGAAGAGAAGGCTAAAAGGAGGAAAAAGAACTTAATGAAAATGAATTATTTTGTTTTCTTGAAATATTTCCATAACTTTGACTAAGAAGGTGCAGGTGGAGGGGAGGGGCTGATAATTAAAATCATCATCGCTGTCTCTTCAAACAAGTTATGCAACTGCAATTTTTTAAACGTAATATTTTGATTTCGTTTTCTTAAATATCACAAAATCAAATCTGCAAATCTTGCCTAAATCGTAAATATCCGTCTGCAAATATATCTTAAACTTTGCTGCATTTAAACCATGAAAAATTTATTGTTAACACCCCTCCACCTCCCCCCTAAACTCCCATGAAAATGGGGCACGCCCCCACCCCCAGCAAAATGGGAGCACGCCCCGCCCCATGTTTCCTGATTGTTTACAAATGTTCACGGTTAGTTAGATGTGGAGGGGGGTATGAGGGGAGGATCCTATCCAAAATCTGTCCACAGTGATTAAATACAAGATTGTGCCAAGTTACATGAGGGTGGGAGGGCAAGTCACCATGAACTCCATGAAATCTTCCAACCACGTGGAACCACGTATTTATCCTTTGATAAATATGGACCCAATCAATTGTCTTTAAAATTGTATATGATTATGTATGTGGCTTCCTAAATTTAGATGGAGCTACACAGGCCGTCGTAGTACATTTGAATTTCCGAGCCCGGTCAACCTTTCCGGTCCCAGTTTGTACTATTTTACAATTATTCTACAATTATTCTACAATTATTTTACAATTATTCTACAATTATTCTACAACTATTTTACAATTATTCTACAATTATCCTACAATTATTCTACAATTATTCTAAAATTATTCTACAATTATTCTACAACTATTCTACAATTATTCTACAATTATTCTACAATTATTCTACAATTATTCTACAATTATTCTACAACTATTCTACAATTATTCTACAATTATTCTACAATTATTCTACAATTATTCTACAATTATTCTACAATTATTCTACAATTATTCTACAATTATTCTACAATTATTCTACACTTATTCTACACTTATTCTACACTTATTCTACAATTATTCTACAATTATTCTAAAATTATTCTACAATTATTCTACAATTATTTTGCAATTATTTTACAATTATTCTACAATTATTCTACAATTATTCTACAGTTATTCTACAATTATTCTACAATTATTCTACAATTATTCTACAATTTCTGCGATTTCGCGAATTTTTGTGATTGATCGTGCATTTTCAAAAACAATAAATGTCATTTTTTTTGGTCAAAAATTGTTCAACTTTGAGGGTTGTCATAAAAAAACTGGGCACGATCGATTCAGCCAGGTTTTACGTTTTACGGACACAAACAAACAGACAGACAAGCAAAGTATGTAATATATACATAAAGATGAAGATGAAATTTAAAAAAGTGAAAACTGTCCAACCACTCCGGAATCTTTAAAACTAAGAGCAGCATGAATTAATTTTTGCAGTTTTACTCTTTGCTCAATTTTGGCGACTTTTGAAGTTGATAAATACAATTTTACAAAAGAATTGGAACGTTTCTGACAATGACAAAAAAATCTAAACCCTGAAAAAGTTCTTTGTTTTGCAAAGGAAAATTAGTTTCAATCGAGAAGGTTCTAAACGTGTTAAAAATCTGTTAGAAAACATAGCGAAATTTTGAACGTTTTCGCTGAAACCTCTTTGTCTCCGACATGCTGATTTTCAGAATTATTTACCTGTAGTCTTAGCCATCGGAACATACATAAATGTACATCGGAACATCATAAATGTACATCGGAACATACATAAATGTACATCGGAAAATTAAATGTACATCGGAACATACATAAATGTACATCGGAACATATATAAATGTACATCGGAACATACATAAATGTACATCGGAAAATTAAATGTACATCGGAACATATATAAATGTACATCGGAACATATATAAATGTACATTGGAACATAAATAAATGTCCATCGGAACATAGATAAATGTACATCGGAACATAAATAAATGTACATCGGAACATTAAATGTACATCGGAACATACATAAATGTACACCGGAACATATTGTACATCGGAACATATATAAATGTACATCGGAACATACATAAATGTACATCGGAACATAGATAAATGTACATCGGAACATAGATAAATGTACATCGGAACATACATAAATGTACATCGGAACATACATAAATACATAAATGCATACATACATACATACATACATACATACATACATACATACATTGCCTAAAATTACGAACCGAAAAAAAACTAAAAAAACTTGTATTCATAATTTTAAAAAAAAATCATTATTTCGTTAAATGTACATCGGAACATACATAAATGTACATCGGAACATATATAAATGTACATCGGAACATACATAAATGTACATCGGAACATTAAATGTACATCGGAACATATATAAATGTACATCGGAACATATATAAATGTACATCGGAACATATATAAATGTACATCGGAACATACATAAATGTACATCGGAACATTAAATGTACATCGGAACATACATAAATGTACATCGGAACATACATAAATGTACACCGGAACATATTGTACATCGGAACATATATAAATGTATATCGGAACATACATAAATGCACATCGGAACATACATAAATGTATATCGGAACATATATAAATGTACATCTAAACATACATAAATGTACATCGGAACATTAAATGTACATCGGAACATACATAAATGTACATCGGAACATAGATAAATGTACATCGGAACATACATAAATGTACATCGTAACATACATAAATGTACATAGGAACATAGCTAAATGTACATCGGTACATAAATAAATGCACATCGGAACATACATAAATGTACATCGGAACATTAAATGTACATCGGAACATAAATAAATGTACATCGGAACATACATAAATGTACATCGGAACATACATAAATGTACATCGGAACATAGATAAATGTACATCGGAACATACATAAATGTACATAGGAACATAGATAAATGTACATCGGTACATAAATAAATGCACATCGGAACATACATAAATGTACATCGGAACATACATAAATGTACATCGGAACATACATAAATGTACATCGGAACATACATAAATGTACATCTGAACATAGATAATGTACATCGGAACATAGATAAATGTACATCGGAACATAGATAAATGTACATCGGAACATACATGCATACATACATACATACATACATAAATACATACATACATACATACATTGCCTAAAATTACGAACCGAAAAAAAACTAAAAAAACTTGTATTCATAATTTTAAAAAAAAATCATTATTTCGAAAAATAGTAGTTCAATATTACGAAATATAAGGAATTTTCCCACAGTGTATTCTTTAAAACAAAAGTAATTACATTAGTTAGCATCAGGGGGGATGAAAGTTCTCTACCTGTGTGCTCAGTTAGCTGTCCTGTACACTTACAACTGTTTATATTATTGATATACTATAGGATAGGCCAAAATCAACTTATAATAAACAAATATGCAGAACGCTCTCGGTATATTTTATGGCCTCTGAAAATTAGTAAAGGATTAGCGTACATCATCACTCTATACACTATAACCTCGTTGGTAAGCATGCTGAATGCGTATGTAGGTTTCGTGATTTTATCATAGTAAATTTATACATGTATGTTACATTTTCTTTCAACGATCTTTTTTTGGTTTGATGGATTTCAGGATGTAACCTTTTTTACTTTCAGAAGATTTTGTACATAAATCTGGAACTCTTAACCGTAATTTTTGGTGACCTTTAGAGTTCTTTTTGCACTGAGTTATTCTTGTTTTTAACTTAAAAATTGATTATTTTCCACTGTGGCTTTTCTTAACATCGGAGAATTAAGAAGCGTTTAACCCCATCCTGATTAGGCTATGTTTGTG
>NW_019396478.1:55433-56861 GCF_000591075.1 Eurytemora carolleeae | reverse complement strand
TCTGTTTTATTTATGAGGGTTTTCATGCCCCCCCATGGACAAATTCCTGAATACGCCCCTGTTGTTTTCCATCCCCCCTTTGATATTTCCCTTAGAGTTGAGATAGGAGTGTGTGATACATGTCCCTAGTCAAACTTTCAAGTCCTGCTCATTAAAAAAGAATTAGACTTCTATCATCCATGGTAAGGGTGCGAGGGAGGATTAAAAAAAAATTTAAAGATATATAAATTATTTGCCCGATAGCTTAATTATTAAAAAAAGGTATTAACTATTTCTGATTTTTTTGGAACATCGATCCACCGTTTAACTGTCCTCCACCCTATCATCATATAAATAAAAAAAATTAATCAAAATTTGTTTACAACCATGAAGTTGAAAAAGTAAAGAAGTTTTGGCGTTCTAAACTTTATTTAGAAAAAAACCATAGGGGGGGGGGAGGGTTGGTGTAAAACACCCACCCGCCCATCGTGATAGGGTTAATGTGAATCGGAGTGATCTTTTTAAAAGAAGGGTCACTTAACAAGAAAAATGAAACTCCCTTTCAGTTTGCATTTGATACATGTTTTTTTTTTGTCTAAATGTGATATGAGAGCGACGGGATTAAAGGAATACGCTCTGCACTGCTCACTGCTCAGGGGCCCAGAGTAGAGATGGGGGCGTTCGTTTTTTTTCTATTTCTTTCGTTCATCATTCATTTTCTTTTTCAATTTTTCAAAAAATAATGGATTTCGTTCGTCTTAAAGTTATCGTCAAGTTTCCATCTATTTCGTTAAATTTCTCACTGAACGATCGTTAAGTAAAATCGTTCTTTCATCAAATTTATTTTCGAAAAAAACGTTAGTTTAGTAAAACAAACAATTGTTTTTCAAAAGTGCGTTCGTTGTAGATCGTTAAAACGATTTTTAAAAAAGAAAATAATTTTTTTCATTACTCTTAGCGATCCATTTCGTTCGTCCATTGTTCTTTTTATCTGAATTCAACCTTTTTACACGAAAATTTCGTTCGTGTTTAATAATTTTTGTTCGTTCAAAAAACGGTGCCCAGATCTTTCAAATAAGCAATTCTGATATTTTTTGCGGTTTTTGTATGTTAAGGTGGGGGGTCGGGAAGTAAAGCCATGTATACACTTTTATCTTTTTATAAAATTTTATTGTAATTCTTTCACCTCTGTTCTTGTTCATATTTCTAGTATTACACGAATTCAATTACTAGAATCTAAACTGGGTCTGCTAAAACTTTGCAATAAACTATTAGCTGTACCCCTTGGCACGGCAAACAAATATTGCTAAAGGTTTATATCTTCTGTTAGAGTTTAAATAGCCCTGAAATTGTTAAGTTAAGCACCAAATATTATTTATCACCAAAGTGCTATCTTTGGGGCCTAAACTAGACTCTTAACAATGTATAATAGAAAGAAGGGGGGGGGGG